>NC_069502.1:617746185-617748685 GCF_027579735.1 Bombina bombina | reverse complement strand
ATTTATTGTAACTGATCCTGATTTCATAGAAAAATGGAATTCCATCTTGGATGGAAAAGAAATATCAACATGACCCAGACTTTAAGAAGTATGACAAACAATTTGAACTAAAAATGAATACGTTCAAAAGAGAACTTTGGCAATTCAAATCTAGAAAGATGACACGTGACAAAAGGGACTATGACTCCAATCAAGTGTATAGATGGACACAAGAAGATACACTAAGAAAGGGATATAAAAGAAATAATAAAAATAAGAACAAACAAATGAATGGTAAAGGAAATAAAAAGGGGAAAAGTGTCACATTCTCCGATACTGAATATGAATGTGACTCTTCTGACGGTGATGTCAATGAAGTAGAAGAAGCGGCAGCAGCAGTCTTCCAAGAAATTGATGTCCAATATTATAGTGAGAATTCTACTCCGTCAAAAAACGGACAGGAATTGGCCACACAGGAAGTAAGAAAAAAACAACACACAGAGGCTGTCGAGGTCGCGGCAAAAGAGCCAAGGGAAACACAGAAGAAGAAAAAAATGAGATCTGTATATACAACCAGGTCTCAGAAGGAGAGGAAGAAATATGCATAAATGACAAAAATGTTGTTAATTTATCCTCTGTAAATTTAACTACTGCACAAATAGATTTGTTGTCTAAAGGTCTCAACTTTGTGCCTTCCAATCACTTCAATGTTTTTGAAACCATCTTAGACGTTAACAGATTTGCCAGAAAAATCACATTACAAAAGCATTTTTACAGGAAGGATGGGAACGCAGAAAGTGAACCTGATTTAACTAAAGAATATGATGCAGCAATTTATAATGTAGGTTCTATATCTGATCTTAACTTTTCTGAAATTAACACCTTGAGAGATTTAGATCAACTCTTACAAGAAGGAGAGGACACTAAAGATGATAATTTACAAGAGAGGGACATATCTTTAAAACATATTAAAAACAAAAGCACATTCTATCCTTTTAAGACACGTTCAAAAGTGATTGATATTTTTCAAAAAACGGTAGAGATCAAATTACGTGATCTAGACAAACAAGTGACAGATAAAGGTAATAGAAAATGTAACAATCTAACATATAAAGAGAAATCAGCTCTCAGGGAGCTTACACAGAATGACAACATTGTAATTAGGCCATCTGACAAGGGCGGCAATGTAGTCGTCCTTAACAGAACTGACTACATTGCAGAGGCCAAGAGGCAGCTAAGCCAAAAAGATGTTTACCTAAAGTTGACACAAAATCCTACTAACAAGTTTCAGAGGGAAATTGGGAATATTATTAAATATGCCCGTAATAATAATATTATTACTCAATCTGTGGAAGAAAAATTGTTAATACCTAATCCAGTAACTCCCATTTTCCATCATTTCCCCAAATTACACAAAAATTCTTTTTCTCCTCCAGGTAGACCCATCATTGCTGGCATAGGGTCCCTGAACGAAGCACTCTCTGAACTCGTTGACACTTTCCTACAACCTCTAGTATGTCAACTTCCTAGTTATATACAAGACACCACTTCTTTTATTAAAAGAATTGCTAACATTCAATGGAAACCCAACTATAGGTTAATGGTTGTTGATGTGACATCTCTTTACACGTCTATTGAGCATTCAAAGGGCCTTATGGCCATCAATTTTTTTGTTAATTCATCATGTAACTTTGAAGAAGCAACTAAGGTTTTCTTGCTGAATGCAATTGAATACTTGCTTACCCACAACTTTTTCATGTTTCAAACTGATTATTATCTCCAGAGACGTGGGACTGCTATGGGGGCTAAATTTGCCCCCTCCTATGCCAACCTATTCATGGGTTGGTGGGAGCTGTCCCACGTCTTTGGAGATAGTAATCCATTCAAGGGAGCGATTATCCAGTATTGTCGTTACATAGACGATCTGTTTTTCATTTTAGAATGTGACACAACTGAGGCAGATAGCTTTTGCAATTACCTCAATTGCAATCAATTAGGTATAGAGTTCACAGGCACTCACAGCAATGAAAGTGTGAACTTCTTGGATCTCACTGTTCAAGGCGGTGAGACTGGATCTACTATCCAGACTAAAATGTACAGAAAGGAAACTGCAGGTAACACACTGTTAAAATTTGAATCATGTCATCCCCGGCATGTGTTAAGAGGCATACCCAAAGGGGAATATATTCGCATTAAAAGGAACTGCACCAGTGAAAAAGAATATCACAAGCAGGCCAGTGAAGCCACTCAAAGATTCAAACAGCGAGGTTATCATGAGGGCCTATTATTAAAAGCTAAAGCAAGTGTCGATCAAATTCCAAGAACTGAGTTGCTTCAATATAAACACAACAAGTTAAACACTAAAAAGAGTGAAAATAATAAGATTAAATTCATAACTACCTTTAGTGTAGAATATAACAAAATATGTACAATCATTAAAGATTCTCTTCCTATTCTCTATTCAGACCCTACCATCAGAGAGATTTTAAAATCTGGATGTGACTTCATTCCTAAAAGAGCC
>NC_069502.1:617148685-617383685 GCF_027579735.1 Bombina bombina | reverse complement strand
AATATGATTTTAGCAGCCAATAGGAATGCAAGGGATGCCATCTTGGATGACGTCACTTGCTTTTAAGGGTCATTTGGTAGTTTATTGTAGGCTAGGTTTGTTTTTTGTTTTTGGGGGGGGTATTTTGATAGGGCTATTAGATTGGGTGTAATTCTTTTTTATTTTTGATAATGTGTTTTTTTATTTTTTGTAATTTAGTGTTTGTTTGTTTTTTGTAACTTAGTGGGGGGTTTTTCTGTAATTTAGTAATTTGTAATAAGGTTTAATATTATATTTAAATAATTTGAGTAGGGTTAGGGTTTTTTAATATGTAATTTAGTTAATTTAATTGGTAGTTTAATTTAATTGTAGTATAATAGTTAGGGTAGGTTAATATTTTAAAATAGTTTATTTTAATTCAACAGGTAAGTTTAAATTTATTTGAAGATAGGGATGTTGTTTAGGGGTTAATAGCTTAATTTAGTTTATTGCCATGTAGGGGGCTGACGGTTTATAGGTTAATAAGTTTAGTTAGTGGTGGTGATGTGGGAGGCCAGAGGTTTAGGGGTTAATACGTTTATTTAGTGGCAGTGATGTCAGGGAGCGGCAGGATAGGAGTTAATAACTTTATTTATGTTGCGGCAGGGAGCGGCGGAATAGGGGTTAATACATTTTATTTATGTTGCGGCAATGTCGGGGGCGGCAGATTAGGGGTGTTTAGACTCGGGTTTATGTTGGGGTGTTAGGTGTAAACGTCACTTGTTTTCTAAAATATAAATCAATGGGATATCTGGCAGCATCAAACATAAGCTTTCGCTGCTTTCAGACTCCCATTGATTTCTATGGTATCCGTGGCCTCCAGGGTGGCGGATTGAAAACCAGGTACGCTGAGCCAGAATAGCCACGAACGTACCTGTTAAATGTTTGATAACTGGGAAAAAGTGTCAGATAGAGCCGAATGTGTATTCGGAACATCTGTAACGACGTAAGCATCGATCTGCGTCGGATTGAGACCGTCGGATCGTATGTTATGTGACAAATTTCAACATTTGCCGGTCTGTAGGCTTTGATAACTAGGTCGGATCAAGCTCACAACAATTACGCTGCGGTATTCCGGCGTATTTGCGGTTGACGGCTTGATAGATATACCACTGTGACTCACTGAAGGCTCGGATGATGGTTAGCATTTTTTAGCAATAAACTATGTTTTAATTAAGATATGTACATTTTTTTTTAGAGATAATGCTATTGCATACTTAATAGACTACAGTATAGTGTAAATATAACTTTGATATGCACTAGGAAACAAAAAAATTAGTGTGATTCATTTTATTGCTATATTTGCGTTATTGCTGTGGTCTGGAACCCACAATATCTCCGAGGTACGCATGTATAAGAATATATATGTCTAGATAATAAGGGGGCAGTCTGCATATGCTTAGATACAAGGTAATTACAAAGGTAAAACGTGTATTATTATAACTGTGTTGGTTATGAAAAACTGGGGAATGGGTAATTAAGGGATTATCTATCTTTTAAAACAACACAAATTCTGATATTGACTGTCCCTTTAAGCAGATAAAACAATATCTCAGAGGGATTTTCAGAGAGATATTCCCATTTAGATCTTGAGATCTCTCTGAAAATCCCTCTGAGATATTGTTTTATCTGCTTAAAGGGACAGTTAATATCAGAATTTTTGTTGTTTTAAAAGGTAGATAATCCCCCAGTTTTGCATAACCAACACAGTTATAATAATTCACGTTTTACCTTTGTAATTACCTTGTATCTAAGCCTATGCAGACTGCCCCCTTATTTCAGTTCTTTTGACAGACTTGCATTTTAACCAATCAGTACTCACTCCTCTGTAAATTCACATGCATGAGCTCAATGTTATCTATATGAAACACATGAACTAATGCCCTCTAGTGGTGAAAAACTGTCAAAATCCATTTAGATTAGAGGCGGCCTTCAAGGTCTAAGAAATTAGCATATGAACCTCCTAGGTTTAGCTTTTAACTAAGAATACCAAGAGAACAAAGCAAAATTGGTGATAAAAGTAAATTGGAAAGTTGTTTAAAATGACATGCCCTATCTGAATCATGAAAAAATTTTGGACTTAACTGTCCCTTTAAGATCGTAATGTGAAATAACATAATTTATGTAAGAACCTGATACATTCATTTCTTTCATATTGGCAAGAGTCCATGAGCTAGTGACGTATGGGATATACAATCCTACCAGGAGGGGCAAAGTTTCCCAAACCTCAAAATGCCTATAAATACACCCCTCACCACAGCCACAATTCAGTTTAACAAATAGCCAAGTATTGGGGTGATAAAAAAGGAGTAAAAAACATAAAAAAAAGGAATTTGGAAATAATTGTGCTTTATGCAAAAAATTATAACCACCATAAAAAGGATGGGTCTCATGGACTCTTGCCAATATGAAATAAATTAATTTATCAGAAAAGTTCTTACATAAATTATGTTTTCTTTTATGTAATTGTCAAGAGTCCATGAGCTAGTGACGTATGGGATAGTAATTTCCAAGATGTGGAACTCCACAGAAGAGTCACTAGAGAGGGAGGGATAAAAATAATAACAGCTATTTTCCGCTGAAAAAAAAAATCTAAAACCCAAAATATAAGTTTATTCTCATAAATGAAAAGAAAAAACTTAAACATAAGCAGAGGAATCAAACTGAAACAGCTGCCTGAAGAACTTTTCTACCAAAAACTGCCTCTGAGGAAGCAAATACATCAAAATGGTAGAATTTAGTAACTGTATGCAAAGAAGACAAAGTTGCTGCTTTGCAAATCTGATCAACTGAAGCTTCATTCTTAAAAGCCCACGAAGTAGAGACTGATCTAGTAGAATGAGCTGTAATTCTCTGAGGCGGGGCCTGACCCTACTCCAAATAAGCCTGATGAATCAAAAGCTTTAACCAGGATGCCAAGGGAATGGCAGAAGCTTTCTGATCATTCCTAGGACCAGAAAAGACAACAAATAGACTAGAAGTCTTCCTGAAATCTTTAGTAGCTTCAACATAATATTTCAAAGCTCTTACAACATCCAAAGAATGTAAGGATCTCTCCAAATAATTCTTAGGATTAGGACACAAAGAAGGAACAACAATTTCTCTATTAATGTTGTTAGAATTCACAATCTTAGGTAGAAATTTGAATGAAGTCCGCAAAACTGCCTTATCCTGATGGAAAATCAAAAAAGGAGATTCACAAGAAAGAGCAGATAATTCGAAACTCTTCTAGCAGAAGAGATGGCCAAAAGGAACAACAATTTCCAAAAAAGTAGTTTAATGTCCAAAGAATGCATAGGCTCAAAGGAGGAGAGATTGACTTAATGACAGGCTTCATATGGACCAAAGCCTGCACAAAACAGTGAATATCAGGAAGCTTAGCAATCTTTCTGTGAAATAAAACAGAAAGAGCAGAGATTTATCCCTTCAAGGAACTTGCAGACAAACCTTTACCAAACCATCCTAAAGAAACTGTAAAATTCTAGGAATTCTAAAGGAATGTCAGGAAAATTTATGAGAAGAACACCATGAAATATAAGTCTTCCAAACTCGATAATAAATCTTCAAAGAAACAGATTTCCGAGCCTGTAACATAGTATTAATCACTGAGTCAGAGAAACCTCTATGACTAAGCACTAGGCGTCCAATTTCCATACCTTCAAATTTAATGATTTGAGATCCTGATGGAAAAATGGACCTTTAGACAGAAGCTCTGGTCTTAATGGAAGTGGCCAAGGTTGGCAACTGGACATCCGAACAAGATCTGCATACCAAAACCTGTGAGGCCATGCTGGAGCTACCAGCAACACAAATGATTGTTCCATGATGAACTTGGAGATTACTCTTGGAAGAAGAACTAGAGGCGGGAAGATAAAAGCAGGTTGGTAACACTAAGGAACTGCTAACACATCCACTGCCTCCGCCTGAGAATCCCTGGACCTGGACAGGTACCTGGGAAGTTTCTTGTTTAGGTGGGAAGCCATCAGATCTATTTCTGGAAGACCCCATATCTGAACAATTTGAGAAAACACATCTGGATGGAGCAACCACTCCCCCGGATGTAAAGTCTGACGGCTGAGATAAACCGCTTCACAATTGTCTACACCTGGGATATGAACCACAGAAATTAGACAGGAACTGGAGTCCGCCCAAGAAAGTATCCGAGATACTTCTTTCATAGGTTGGGGACCGCGAGTCCCACCCTGATGATTGACATATGCCACAGATGTGATCTGTCTGAAAACAAATGAACGGTTCTCTCTTCAACAGAGGCCACACCTGAAGAGCCCTGAAAATAGCACGGAGTTCTAAAATATTGATTGGTAACCTCACCTCTTGAGATTTCCAAACCCCTTGTGCTGTCAGAGATCCCCAGACAGCTCCCCAACCTGAAAGACTTGCATCTGTTGTGATCACAGTCCAGGTTGGATGAACAAAAGAGGCTCCTTGAACTATACGATGGTGATCTAACCGCCAAGTCAGAGAGAGTCAAACATTGGGATTTATGGATATTAATTGTGATATCTTTGTATAATCCCTGCACCATTGATACAGCATACAAAGCTGGAGAGGTCTCATATGAAAACGAGCAAAGGGGATCGTGTCCGATGCTGCAGTCATGAGACCTAAAACTTCCATGCACATAGATACTGAAGGGAATGATTGAGACTGAAGGTTCCGACAAGTTGAACCCAATTTATATTGTCTCTTGTCTGTTAGAGACAGAGTCATGGACACTGAATCTATCTGGAAACCTAAAAAGGTGATCTTTGTCTGAGGAATCAAATAACTTTTTTATAAATTGATCCTCCAACCATGTCTTTGAAGAAACAACACTAGTTGATTTGTGTGAGATTCTGCAGAATGTAAAGACTGAGCTAGTACCAAGATATCGTCCAAATAAGGAAACACTGCAATACCCCGTTCTCTGATTACAGAGAGTAGGGCACCGAGAACCTTTGAAAAAATCTTGGAGCTGTCGCTAGACCAAATGAAAGAGTGACAAATTGGTAATGCTTGTCTAGAAAAGAGAATCTCAGAAACTGATAGTGGTCTGGATGAATCGGAATATGAAGATATGCATCCTGTAAGTCTATCGTGGACATATAAAGACCTTGCTGAACAAAAGGCAGAATAGTCCTTATAGTCACCATTTTGAAAGTTGGCACTCTTACAAAAGGATTCCAAATTTTCAGATCCATAACTGGCCTGAATTAATTTTCATTCTTTGGGACAATTAATAGATTTGAATAAAACCCCAGACCATGTTCCTGAAATGGAACTGGTATGATTACCCCTGAAAGCTCCAGGTCTGAAACACACTTCAGAAAAGCCTGAGCCTTTACTGGATTTGCAGGGATGCGTGAGACAAAAATCTTCTCACAGGAGGTCTTACTCTGAATCCTATTCAGTACCCATGAGAGACAATACTCTGAATCCATTGATTTTGGACAGAATCTGCGCAAATGCTTTGGAAGAATCTTAATCTGCCCCCTACCAGCTGAGCTGGAATGAGGGCCGCACCTTCATGCAGACTTGGGGGCTGGCTTTGGTTTCTTAAACGGCTGGGATTTATTCCAACTTGAAGAAGGTTTCCAATTGGAACCATATTCTTTGGGGGAAGGATTGGGTTTCTGATCCTTATTTTGTCGAAAGGAACGAAAATGGTTAGAAGCAATCTACCATTTAACCTTTAAATTATTGTTTAGGCAGTTCAGGGCCCTTCCTTTAAGCCACTGCATGCTGTTGTCATCATTTAGTTGGCATCTTCCTTTACAAAAAGATAATCAGAACTCCATATTTTGTTTTCTAAATCTCCTTTTTTTTACAAAACTGTAGTTTACCTCATTACTTGTGTGTTTGGGTGTCTGTGTCTGAGTTTCTTTGCGTGTTTGCTAGAGTGCCTATATGTGAATCCTTATGTGTGAGTGTGTGTGTGTATTTCAGTGTATGTTACTACCTTTACAACATTTCCAAGTTTAAATAGACACTTAAGAATAAAGTGCATATACGTTTTAGTCACTTGGTCAAAAATTGCACATGTCAAAGGAGGGTGGGGGCCCTGATCAATGGTTAAGTCAGGGACCCCAAAATTTCTAGTGGCGGCCCTGCCTGGGACAGGAATAGTGATTTGCTGCTTAAAGTCCTTTACAATATGGTGTGAACATTTTGAGGTAAAATATCTTCCTTTTCTACATAGAGATGTTCATGTGATATTTTCTAGTCAGCTTTTTGCATCACTTTAAAGTGTTTCAAGATTTGGGTATCATGTCTCTTTAACTGACATTGGGCGAGATTACAAATGGAGAACAAATGTTTGCACCCAAGCGATGAGGGGTTTATCATGGGTGTTTGCTCTGTTCAGGCTTACCACTCGTATTAATAGTTGAATGTAAACACGATTGCTTGAGTGCAATCTCGATATATGCTAGAATGATTACAGTGATTTCAGAGTTCTGGTTAACTGTTTCACAAAACAAAAAAGTTGCACAAAACACATCAAAAATACATTAGAAAGTATAGTTACACTCATAATAACACCATTTAATAAAAAGTATTAAAAAAAATATTGCACACAAAAGTTATAAATGCTCATATGAGATCTCAGGTGTTAGAAATAAAAGGCAGACAAAGGGCTTTAACATTGACATATATATATATATATATATATATATATATATATATATATATATATATATATATATATATATATATATATAAATATATATACATCTTTAAAGATGTATATGTATGTGTATACATATATATATATATATTTATTTGTGTGCATATATGTATTTATATATGTATATATGTATTTACAGACATATACAAATATAAACACATATACAGTATATATATACATATATATATATATATATATATATATATATATATATATATATATATATATATATAAAAAAGAGCATTAGAGCCATTTGCAGTTAAGTAGATGAATACATGTAAAAACATATTTATGCAATATGTACATATATATATATACTGTGTATTTACTGTAAATATTTGACATTCCTATAAATAACTGTATAACTATAGATATTCCTATAAATAACTGTATATATCAATACCTATATACGATATATGTATATAGGTATAGATATATATTGTATCAAAATACCATCAGTTATATGTAGAAATATTTATTTATGAATAAATAGAAGATATTCTTGTAAGTGAAGAACATTGGAATATGTAATATTTATATTTTCATGTCGGGTTAGCGCACATGAGAATATGCGATCGGGTTTGTGCAAGAGTGGGTGATTTTTTCCACTTTGTTTTCTCTAATGACTTCTATGGGGGGAATGCGTGAATGTGCACGAGATATTCTAAGTTCAGCTTTTTGCACTTGTGTTAGCGTGAGAGCGAAAATAGTTTACTTTCAATTCATAATACAAGTGCAACCCACAAGCGCAAAAAATGTACTTCGAGCCCGAGCATTAATTAGCACTCCACTTGTAATCTGGCCCTTTTATGAATCATTAATATATGCATGATATACTGAACTTTCTAGTTTGAATTTGAAAGTAAATTTCCTATTATCATACCTGTTTTTAAATAGTTATATTGATTGGAGTAGCCATGTTAGTCCAGTGATTTAGATAACAAAATAACAAGAGTATTGCATTGAACAATGATACTTTTTTATTGGACTAACTACTACATTTGTATAGTTAGTTAAAAAAAAAGTTTCATTGCTCAATTCAATACTCTTGTTATTTTGTTATCTAACTGGTTATTGAAAAAGGAGACCTGAGACATTAATTTGCAATGCAGTACTTAGAGCTTAAAGGGACATGAAACCCAAATGTTTTCTTTCATGATTTAGAAAGAGCATGCAGTTTTAAACAACTTTCTAATTTACTTCTATTATCTAATTTGCTTCATTCTCTCGATATTCTTAGCTGAAAAGCATATCTAGATATGCTCAGTAGCTGCTGATTGGTTGCTGCACATAGATGCCTCATGTGATTGGCTCTCCCATGTGCATTGCTCTTTCTTCAACAAAGGATATCTAAAAAATGAAGCAAATTAGATAATAGAAGTATATTGGAAAGTTGTTTAAAATTGTATTCTCTATCTGATTAATGAAAGAAAAAAATTGGGTTTAGTGTCCCTTTAATTTATAAATCCTTGGCGGTCCGCTACCCGCATTTAACATTGCACACAAGCACTCAGAATAGACCGGGGAGATTGAACAGGATAGGGAAACTGCTGCTTGATCAATACTGACTGCAGGTTCTCTTGTGCGGCAGTCACAAGGAGGAGAAGGGCTTAATAAATCTAGCCCTTAATGGGACATTGTGCTGTCATTTGTTTTATTTCCTTTTAATTTGCTCCCAATAATCCATTTTACCTGCGGGAATATATTACTTTAGATACAAATAGCTAATTTACCTTTTTTGTAATTTGAAATAACTTCCTTTGCCTATTGAAAACACCACATGGACTGAAAACATGAATACTACAGTATTCTCTATAGAAAAACATCATAACAACAGGTAGCAGCAAAAATCAACCTCCAAGCAGAGGCGGGAGAGGTAGATGCTTAAATTTTCATTCTCAATTGCTCTCACTAAAGCCCTTTACCATACAGTTCAGTGGTTGTTGATGCTGATGCTTAAAGTCCTTTTTTTAATAAGAAGTGTTTATTTATTTATTTTTTGTCTTTTAACAAAGTCAATCGCAGACATGATGAATATAAAGTTGTTCCGTGGGAGTTTGCTGGGTGTTCCATGGGAATAACCTATATTTTTATGGTAAAACATTGTCGGGGGGGGGCGTGTCTAGGCAGAGATCCGACATGGACACATAAGCTGAAGCTGGAGACGAACATTTCACTAATCTTGCACATATCTGTGATATACAACAGCATCCATTCTGTCCAAGTAGAGATTTATCTATGATATGTTCCCCAGAAGGGATTGATATGGAAAATTGCTGTATATATGACAGCTCCAGACTGGTGCGATTCTAGGCAGCGACGGCCTGCACGACTGAGATTGTAACACCCTCCCCCGTTAACTCGGGGTTGTGCAGTCCAGAAATGGCTATGTATAAGGAGGAAGCCCTGTCATCTATCCAAGCCTGTTTAAAAGATAAAATAACCCTTTTGAGAACTGCTACGCAACAAGAGACATCGGACAGTAACGCAAATGGAGCCGCCATCTTGCTGAATCACAGTGAACATCTGTTTTTACAAAACAACATAACAGATAGTATTGAAGCACAGTACTTACATACTAACACTTATGGGCGATCTTATCGATCACTGTGTCTCCCTGTGCAAAGAGATGCTGCTGGCCCATTGAAACAGGAAGCTAAAACTTTATTACCGCAAAAGGAATCCCTCAATGGAAACAGAATGGTGAGTCTCACCACAAAACCCTTGAAGACAGGTAAAAGACTGCCTGTACCTCGCATTGGACTCATAATCAACGGCTGTTGCGTTGAACCAAAGTGGCTCACTAAAGCCGTATCTCCAGAGAGTCGTCACATAATGCGGATGATAAGATGATCGCATCTCAAGGCGGCTTCATAATTGAACAGCAACTACGAATGTGCACTCAGCATGCTAACTATCCTTACCCCTGCTTACCAAGCTTGTAGGAATCGGATGAACTTCCTCTGTCTGGCTTAATGCGATATAGTTTAACAGAACGCTTAAATATGTGTTTTTTGGTCTTTTATGACAACATCACTGTTTGATTTGTAAGACTCTGATCTATATGTTACTTAACATGTTTACTAAGTGTTTATGAATCATATGTATATTTACAGCTTATGAATAAGTCTAGAATGGCATGAGGTATAGTTTTTTGAAAATAGCTAGGTGGCTTTGCTAAATAGTAAGGCATACTAAGATAAGCCTCATATAGCAGTATTACATGCTGAAAGTACTTCATTATCAAAATAATACAGGGGTTTAATAATGCTTAGCTATTAGCTAGACTTCACATAGCCTAGAAATAGATACTTATCTTATTTCTTTATCTGGTTTAAGATACCAATGGAAAGATTTTTATGTATTTCACTCTTATAGCACAACTATTACATTTACAGTGGAAAATGTTAAACATACTCATGCTGAATTTTATATTAAGTTAGTAGGCTGTTTATAGACTTTTCATGGTGATCACACCAGCTTATTTGGAGCCTTCCTTATACTTAGAATATGAGGTTGATATTCTATATTCTCTATCACCTAGATTACGAGTCTTGCGTTAGCCTTAAAAAGCAGCGTTGAGAGGTCCCAACGCTGCTTTTTAACGCCCGCTGGTATTACGAGTCAGGCAGGTACAGGTGTACCGCTCAGTTTTCTTCCGTGACTCGAGCATACCGCAAATCCCCTTATGTCAGTTGTGTATCCTATCTTTTTAATGGTATTTGCCTAACGCTGGTATTACGAGTCTTGGAAGAAGTGAGCAGTAGACCCTCTCCTGTCCAGACTCCTACCGCATTTAAAAGTCAGTAGTTAAGAGTTTTATGGGCTAACGCCGTAACATAAAACTCTTAACTAAACTGCTAAAAAGTACACTAACACCCATAAACTGCCTATTAACCCCTAAAGCGAGGCCCCCCCCCACATCGGAAACACTTTAATAAATATATTAACCCCTAATCTGCCGATCGGACATCGCCACCACTTTAATAAATATATTAACCCCTAAACCGCCGCACTCCCACCTCGCAAACACTAGTTACATTTTATTAACCCCTAATCTGTCTGCCCTAACATCGCCGACACCTACCTACATTTATTAACCCCTAATCTGCCGCCCCCAACGTCGCGATACTAAATTAAATTTATTAACCACTAAACCTAAAACTAACCCTAAGTCTAACCCCCCCTAACTTAAATATAATTTAAAATAATCTAAATAAAATAACTACAATTAAATAAATTATTCCTATTTAAAACTAAATACTTACCTGTAAAATAAACTAATAGTTACATTGTAGCTAGCTTAGGGTTTATATTTATTTTACAGGCAACTTTATTTAATAACTTCCTAGTTAAAATAAAGACAAATATACCTGTAAAATAAATCCTATCCTAACCTAAGTTACAATTACACCTAACACTACACCACTATCATTAAATAAATTACCTAAACTACCTACAATAAACTACAATTAAATTCAATAAACTAAAGTACGGAAAAAAACCACTAAATTACAGAAAACTAATTACACCTACTCTAATCCCCCTAATAAAATAAAAAAGCCCCCCAAAATAATAAAATTCCCTACCCTATACTAAATTACAAATAGCCCTTAAAAGGGCTTTTTGCGGGGCATTGCCCCAAAGTAATCAGCTCTTTTACCTAAAAAAAAAAAGACAATACCCCCCCAACATTACAACCCACCACCCACACACCCAACCCTACTCTAAAACCCACCCAATCCCCCCTTAAAAAAACCTAATACTAACATCTTGAAGATCACCCTACCTTGAGACGTCTTCACCCAGCCGGGCACAAGTTGACCTCCAGAGGGGCAAAAGTCTTCATCCGATCCAGGCAGAAGTTGTCCTCCAAGCGGCAGAAGTCTTCATCCAGGCGGCATCTTCTATCTTCATCTATCCGGAGCGGGTCCATCTTCAATCCAGCCGACGCGGAGCCATCCTCTTCAAACGAAGTCCAAGCGAAGAATGAAGGTTCCTATACAGTAAATGACGTCTTTCAAGATGGCGTCCCTTGAATTCCGATTGGCTGATAGGATGCTATCAGCCAATCGGAATTAAGGTAGGAAAAATCCTATTGGCTGATGCAATCAGCCAATAGGATTGAGCTCGCATTCTATTGACTGATTGGAACAGCCAATAGAATGCAAGCTCAAGCCTATTGGCTGATTGCATCAGCCAATAGGATTGAACTTCAATCCTATTTGCTGATTGGATCAGCCAATAGGATTTTTCCTATTTTTTTTACATTTTTTTTAAGGGGGGATTGGGTGGGTTTTAGAGTAGGGTTGGGTGTGTGGGTGGTGGGTTGTAATGTTGGGGGGGTATTGTCTTTTTTTTTCAGGTAAAAGAGCTGATTACTTTGGGGCAATGCCCCGCAAAAGACCCTTTTAAGGGCTATTTGTAATTTAGTATAGGGTAGGGAATTTTATTATTTTTTATTTTATTTATTTTATTAGGGGGATTAGAGCGGGTGTAATTAGTTTGAAAAAATTGTAATTCTTTTTTTATTTTCTGTAATTTAGTGGGGGGGGTTTCCGTACTTTAGTTTATTGAATTTAATTGTAGTTAATTGTAAGTAGTTTAGGTAATTTATTTAATGATAGTGTAGTGTTAGGTGTAATTGTAACTTAGGTTAGGATTTATTTTACAGGTGTATTTGTATTTATTTTAACTAGGAAGTTATTAAATAGTTAATAACTATTTAATAACTATTCTACCTAGTTAAAATAAATACAAAGTTGCCTGTAAAATAAATATAAACCCTAAGATAGCTACAATGTAAATATTAGTTATATTGTAGCTATCTTATGGTTTATTTTACAGGTAAGTATTTAGTTTTAAATAGGATTAATTTATTTAATTATGGTAAATTTATTTCGTTTAATTTAAATTATATTTGTTAGGGGGTGTTAGGGTTAGGGTTGGAATTAGGTTTAGGGGGTTAATAAATTTATAATAGTGGCAACGACATTGGCGGCGGCAGATTAGGGGTTAATAAATTTAATATAGTTGCTGCGACGTTGGGGGGGCAGATTAGGGGTTAATAAATATAATGTAGGTGGCGGCGATGTTGGGGGCAGTAGATTAGGGGTTCATAAGTATAATGTAGGTGGCGGCGGTGTCCGGAGCAGCAGATTAGGGGTTAATAAGTGTAATATTAGGGTTCTTTAGACTCGGGGTTCATGTTAGGGTGTTAGGTGCAGACATAAAATTCATTTCCCTATAGGAAACAATGGGGCTGTGTTAGGAGGTGAACGCTGCTTTTTTGCAGGTGTTAGGTTGTTTTTCAGCCAGCTCAGCCCCATTGTTTCCTATGGGGAAATCGTGCAACGCTGGTATTGAGGTGAGATGTGGAGCTAAATTTTGCTCTACGCTCACCTTTTTGCGGCTAACGCCATGTTTAAAAAAACCTGTAATACCAGCGTTGTCTTAAGGGAGCGGTGGAGAAAAAAGGCTCGTTAACAACGCACCCCTGTTACCGCAAAACTCATAATCTCGGTGATTGTTAATAATATTTGGAAGTGTGTTTCAGCAATAATAATCCTAGATTGTACAATATGGATATACTTAAAAGATAGTTTATCACTGCAGATAGTTCAGTATACTAATTACTATCTTTAAAATGAGGATACCATTTTATAGTTGCTCATTTGTTCACCCCCTACTTTGCTTGAGCAAAATACTAGCAGGTTTATAGCCTAGAGTTGAAAAATCTCCCTCCTCCACACTACCTGTCATTGGGGTATAGGGCCCGTACCAGGGTGGCAGGGTTCAAATACTTAAGTTCACAGGGAGTTACCATCTTAGATTTTACTACTAGTATGGCTAAAACCTAGATTTAAGCCCACAGGTTTCACAGTATTTTATTGCTGCACAAGAGGTGCTTAGTTTATTTATTTGCTATGTGACTCTTTATGTGTTTCTGCACAAGCTACTGATGGGCCTTTTTTATATCAGGCAATATTTCAGATCTCTTCATAATGTCGCTATATATTCCATAATGTGCGAAATAGTTGATGGTTTTTTATATCCTTTATCCCCTTAAGGACCAGCGACGTACCCTGTATGTCGCTGGCCATTTTTTGGGACTTGATTGTTTTATAGCGTGGTCTTGCCACCAGCTTTGAGACTGCTCTATTCCACAAAGCATGCTGGAGGGAGGGAATTAATAGCGTGTTCTTGCTAGACTTGTGCTATTATGTCCTGAAAAAACCCTTAACGACCAGTGACATACAGGGTACATTGTGGTCATTAAGGGGTTAAAATCCTAAATTCTTACACGGCGAGTTCATTAAATACCTGTTTGCCCTCTTATTTTACTTTCCGTTTGTCTGAGGATGAGCCAAAGAGATGCCTTTTAGATAGAGAGCCTCACGACATTAACAATACTACCTTAATAATTGCCTGGACACGACCCCCCCCATCCCAACATCCTTCCTTTTATATTTCTATAGAGCCAAATATGAAGGTGCTATAACGGTGTCATACATACTGGCTTGCTTACTTCATCCTAAGCAAATGAATGGCTGTACGTAACATACCCAGTTATTTCTCTGGGATTTAACAAGAGCGGCTTTGGCCCACTATTCCCCATGCAGTTATACTGGAATGATAAAAATATATTCTTTTAAGATTCCTAGGTTGATATATTGTTTTTTTATATGTTCAATTGTAAAGTTTTCATATATATAAGTGTCTTACCTTTTCAACATTGGAATTAACATGTAACTTGTCAGTGGTAAGAAATTGTACCTCTCAAATAAGATAGTATGCTTTTGCTTGTGGTAGGTTAACATACAGGGGGATATTTATCAAACCTGAAATACGCTGGAATTCTGCAGCATAATTGTGGCGAGCTTGATTCGACCTAGTTATCAAAGCCTACAGACCGGCAAAATTTTAAATCTGTGACGTAACATATGATCCGCCGGTCTCAATCCGACACAGATAGATGTTTACGTCATTACAGATGTTCCGAATACACATTCGGCACTATTTGACACTTTTTTTAAATGATCAAATAGTTAAAAGGTACGCTTGCGGCTATTCTGACCCATCGTACCTGGTTTTCAATCCGCCACCCTGGAGGCCACAGATGCCATAGGAATCAATGGGAGTCTGAAAGCAGCGAAAACTTATGTTCGATGCTGCCAGATATCCCATTGGTTTATAGCGTAGAAAACCAGCAACGTTTACACCTAACACCCTAACATAAATCCTGAGTCTAAACTCCCCAAATCTGCCGCCCGATATCGCCGCCACTAAATAAAATGTATTAACCCCTATCCCGCTGCTCCCTAACCCCACCGCAACTAAGTAAAAGTATTAACCCCTATCCCACCGCTCCTTGACCCCACCGCAACTAAATAAAAGTATTAACCCCTATCCTGCTGCTCCTGGACCCCACCGCAACTAAATAAAAGTATTAATGCCCCGCAAAAGGCCCTTTTAAGGGCAATTGGTAGTTTATTGTAGGCTGGGGGGGTATTTTGGAGGGGCTTTTTTATTTTGATAGGGCTATTAGATTAGGTGTAATTCTTTTTTATTTTTTGTAACTTAGCGTTTTTTATTTTTTGTAACTTAGTGTTTATTTTTTTGTAATTTAGAAATTTTTAATTGTAGATTTAAATAATTTGAGTAGGGTTAGGTTTTTAAATATGTAATATAGTTAATTTAATTGGTAATGTATTTTTAGTATAATACTTAGGGTAGGTTCATTAATAGTTTAATATAGTTTATTTTCATTCTAAAGGTAAGTTTAAATTTATTATAAGATAGGGATGTTGTAATTTTAATGTAAAGTTAACGGTTTGTTAGGTTAAGGGGTTAATAGCTTAATTTAGTTTATGGGGATGTGGGGGGCTGGCGGTTTAGGGCTTAATAGGTTTAGTTAGTGGTAGTGATGTGGGAGGCCAGGGGTTTAGGGGTTAATACTTTTATTTAGTTGCGGTGGGGTCCGGGAGCGGAGGGATAGGGGTTAATACTTTTATTTAGTTGCAGTGGGGTCCGGGAGCGTCGGGATAGGGGTTAATACATTTATTTAGTTGCGGTGGGGTCCGGGAGCGGCAGGATAGGGGTTAATACTTTTATTTAGTTGCGGTGGGGTCCAGGAGCAGCGGGATAGGGGTTAAACATTTTAGTATAGTGGCGGTGTTTAGTGACAGGGTATAAATAAAGTTGGTAAAAAGCTGAATAGCAGAGAGATCGATGACTGTTAGTTAACAACAGTCCGCTGCTTCATAACTTTAGACCGCTGCTTCATAACTGCTGTTTCCGGCGATCCTGAAGGCTCACACAGAAACAAGGGGAACAAGAGCCATTCGGCCCTTGTTAAATCGACCCCTAAAAATGTGTATATCCAAATGTCTGTGATTTGGCAGACATACATACAGTATCACCTCTAATTTTCTCTCTCCTATATGTTTATCATTTTGAAGAATAATATTATAAAAGTTTAGTGTAGATAATTGTGGACATACTGTATATAATGCATTAAAGAACAATAGCTGTTGGGTCTTACATTTTATAATGAATTGGATATCTGTTGTGCACTGGAAACATTTTCTGGTTGGCAAATCTTGAACACAGCATTTAATGTAGATTGTAATATTTTTGGCACAGTGCCCTCCTTCTGTTGTATTCATTTATTTTATGTTTAGTATATTTTATGTATCTGTATTTTTTTTTTTTTACCAATGAGTCATTGGCCTCTAGTTATCAAGCTCGCCGTATTCAGCATTGCACCAGAAGCTCACAAGAGCTGCTGGTTCAACACCGCCCCCTGCAGACTCGCAGCCAATGGGCCGCCAGCAGGGGGGTGTCAATCAACCCGATCGTACTTGATCGGGTTGATTTCCGGCGATGTCTGTCTGTCTTTGTGACCACTGCTTCATAACTGCTGTTTCTGGGGAGCCTGCAGGCTCGCCAGAAACACGGGGCATCAAGCTCCATTCGGAGCTTGATACATATGCCCCATTGTCATTATATACCCGTAATTATGTTACCAATGATACGGAATTGGGCTGCGCTTTACAAAGTAAATTATAATAATAATATGCAAATGTGTTTGGCACAATGGGTTGGCAAGTTGTAGAAAACTCTGAGTTGTACTTATTCCAAGTGAAAGTCTTGATAGCAAATAGTTAAAGTTGAACATAAAAATCACACATGCCAAACCTTAACTTGTGTCTGCCAATGAAAATGTCAACACTTGGAGCAGAAGCTGCTACCAGTCTTTTAATTTGAGCATTTAACAGGAGGTGCCTATTCCCCTTTGCTTCTTAACACTGCTGTACTAGGAGAAGCAGCATTCTTTTTATTATTTATGAGGCAGCCATTCCTGTTTATTGTTCTCAGGTTACCATTTACCATGCCAAATAGAAGGCCTCAACTTTATAGCTGTTGGATTTTTGAAAAGCCTAGGGAAAAATTGGCAGCCCAGGCAAAGAAATAAAATCATGTTAAGCTAAGAAATAGAAAACAGGGTCTTGTATATAAAGAGATTTGTCAGGTATAAAATAATAAAATAAAAAATTCCAGCAAATAGTCAGTACACATCAGTTAAAGATGTTGATTATATTTTGTAAAGAAATATACTTTATAGTTGAAAGTCTGTGGTAGGAGAATTTGATTTGTTACAGTCAATCTAAAAATTCTGGTTGTAAAATTAAATATGTTGTTTGGACGGTAGCAAAAGGTACACGTAGGGGACAAATTATATGAACCACAATCCTTCTTTTTTATGTTTTTGCCAAGAGACTAATGTTTCAAGCATTTAAGAAGAAAACAAATCTTTCAGATCCAGCCCAGCTCAGATTGCTATTATCCAAGGCAAAGAAACACATTTGTTGTGTATCTATAGCTATTACCTCAGTATTTATATAGTAAGGATTTAATGAAACTGTGGCCCTTGTAATAGGGTATTTCTTGCTTAGGTTTACCACCTCAGCCTTGTCTTCTTGGACAGCAATTAGTAATATATATTAAAGGGACAGTCTACTCCAGAATTTGTATTGTTTAAAAAGAAAGATAATCCCTTTATTACCCATTCCCCAGTTTTGCATAACCAACACAGTTATATTAATATACTTTTTTCGTTTGTGATTACCTTGTATCTAAGCCTCTGTAGACTGCCCCCCTTTTTAGTTCTTTTGACAGACAAGTATTTTAGCCAATCAGTGCTGACTCCTAGGTAACTCCAAATGCTTAAGCACAATGTATTTATATGGCACACATGAACTAACACCCTCTAGCTGTAAAAAAATGCCCTGAGATAAGAGGCGGCCCTTAGAAATTAGCATATAAGCCTACCTAGGTTAAGCAAGCACTTTAAATATAAATATCTTATTTCTCTGTGCTATATGATACAGCAAACCAAACACCAGAGAACAGGCACTTGTTTTCATTGATTTATTACGTGTTTTGCATTCAATGTTTCATAAAAAATAACAAAGAAGCAGCCTCCATTCAGTCATTTTAATCTATTGTTCTCCTTAAAATTCTTTGGAGGGAATGCACTATTGCTGCCACCCTCCAGCACAACTGACAAAGAAGAGATTCTGCTAGTTGCCCACTGACCACAGCTATCTACTTGCTATAACCATTTTCCCTGTTTAGGGTGTGGTAGGCACCAATGGATCTCATTTAGAAGAGGTTCTTAAATATGAGAGGTGCCCAAAAATGAATCACATAATGTAGGATAGAGTGTTCCCTAAACAACCAGAGCAGTATATTAGCCATTACACAACCACAATTTAAAAAAATAGTTTCACTTACCAAAAAAACATTTTTATATGTGTCTACTGCATGCCTGCTACGTATAGGGTTGTCAGGGTGTTTTCCCTGTTGTGTTTGCCATGTGCTGCTGGCAGCCATTTTACTCACCTCTCTTCCTGACTATGGTGCATTGTGGGGGATGCTGCTCACTTCCTGCACTTCCTTTTATGGCCAGACTGGTGTGCATCATCCATGTGAGACAGGATGCAGTCTCAGAATTGTGATGTTATCACTTATTATTTAAAGGGCCTCTGTTCAGTATGCTTTGCCTGTGCGTTGTCTCAGACCTGTTTGAGACGTCCTTCCTGGTTCCTGATCCCTGGCTTGTTCCTGACACTGCTGTTTTCCTTGTTCCTGATTCTGGCTCGTCTGACTATTCGCTTTGGCTCCTGACTCGGCTCGTCTGACTACCAGCTCTGGTTTTGACTCCTGGCTGGTTATTTGACTTGTGGACTTTTTATTATTTTTTGTTATTAATAAAGGTGTGATTATTTTTGCACTTCTCGTCTCAGTCTGATTCCTGGCACCCTGACAAGGGTCCATCTCTGATTACACAGTATGAAAGGCTGGCCTCACAAGAAGATACAGTGCCACCTGACATTTATGGTTGTTTTCTCATTGTATTGTATCCTAACTCAGCAGATTAATAAAGCCTCATGGGAAAGGTAAGCAAATGCCAAGTGGGGCCAGCTCCCAAGCAAGCTATGCCCACTTGAAAATTCATTGGTTGTGTATAATGCATGTGACATTGGCACATAGTACTTAATTGTGTTATACGCAATGATTAAGAGCCCATAGGCAGAAAGACTTTCTCATGGTGGTGTTGGTGGGGCTCTTCCAGATCACATATACTGGTCCTGCACCATAAATAGAGTAATGCAACGCCTCGTTTGAAAGAGGGGAGTTAAAAAAAAGAGTCACTTGCTCCAATGATGCAGTTGATCACTGTAAAAAATAATAATTATAGATACAGTATACTGTAAAACTGGTTTCTTTTTGATGTCTTGACAATAGCTGGTTATACCAGCTGTAGAGTGTAAAATATATTGAGGATTGTTCCTTTAGGTTTATTGTTGTATATGAAATATATGAAATAGTTGTTTTTGGTCACTGAAATCACAACCCCTTGATATTTTTAAATAATCTACTACACCCCAGTGGGTAAAATTGAACATTAAGAACACATTAAAGGGGAGACATTTTTACAGTAAACTGTCCCTTTAACTGCGCCACTAGACATGGAGAAGCAGTAGTGGATATTACATAGCCAACGTCTCCTGCTCTGCTTATGTATTTGGTAGTTGTAAACAGTAGATTATAGTAGCCTTTAACCCATTATCAGCCAGCACCATACCCAGTACATAGTTACAAATCACTGCTGCCATAAAATGTTACAGACACTATGCCGATTTATCAAGGGCTGAATGGCCCCTGATGCCCCTGTTTCCGCGCGAGCCTTCAGGCTCGCTGGAAACAGCAGTTATGAAGCAGCGGTCTTAAGACAGCTGCTCCTTAACTGGTCTGCCGCCTCTGAGGCTGCGGAGATCAATCCACCCAATCGTGTACGATCGGGTTGATTGACACCCCATGCTAGCTGCCAATTGGCCACAAATCTGCAGGGGGTGGCATTGCACAAGCAGTTCACTACAGCGTATCATGTCCTCCAGACTTTGAGAAATCGGCCCCTATGTATAACATTGCTATAAACATCCCAAGAAGCGCAAAAAATAAAAAAAAATAACATGAAAGGTTTCTTCTCCTCTGGCAAATGTAAAGCTTGTAACTATACAAGGTTCAGATACCAAAGTTTTCTTTCCACAAACACTAATGAGGAATACACTATAAAAAGTTTATAACCTGTAAAACTACCAATGTCATTTATCTATTTACTTGCAGTTGCAAAATGCAATATTTAGATCAAATGTCTAGATATTTAAAAACAATTATTCTAAAACATAAATACAAAATAGAGAAAGGAAAAGAAGATTATGGGGTTCCAATTCATTTTAACCACTGTAGCAAATACCTTAATAACCCACAAGGTTTTCCATGGATGGGTATTGAAAAGGTTCAGACTCCATGGAGGGAAGGTAGTTTAGAATCTGAGCTTTTGAGAAAAGAAATGTGGTGGATTTTTAATGTACGCACCTCCTGGATCTTATGGTTTAAATAAGGATACTAAAGTAGCAGTGTTTTTATAGCTTCACTTTAACAATAAATATCAGATAACAAGTCTTATTTAGGTTATTAAAGGTGTAGTATAGACACAATATTACACATTACATCTTTATTTATTTAACTCTATACAGAAATGGTTAACATTTCTAAAATACACAAGTATAGTGATAAATGATCACATTGTTTATGTTTTGTATATATATATTTATTTTTCTCCGAGCACTTTCATACAGAATGATCAGATGATTATAAGGACACAGTCATATTAATTAACAGAAGAGTGGTTTATAGGAAAGGGCGCTCTAAATAGAGCTAATACCTTATGGAGATTTTTTAAATATGAAAAGTATGAAAATATATATAAAAAAATGTAAATAGAAATCTATTCTATTCTATGACACCAGATAAGATTTTGTACAGAATAAAAATGTATTTTATTTTAGTAAAAACAAAAAAAGTTTTTTTAAAAAACATGTGAGTTTAAGATTCTTATGTACAAATGAATCTGATAGGTTGGCCAACCTTGTAATCTAAATAATCTTAAATTGATCTAGTACTGATTTCTTGCGTATCAGTATCAATAGTATCAATATTTGACAAATTTCAATACAGCAATATTTGACAAATTTCAACAAAGCAATTTCGAAAAAGCAATTTTAAAACCCACAGTTATATGAGAATGAGTCTCCCATAGGAACGCAAAAACTTTTAATGCCACCGCACATTATCGTGCACTGGTATTACACAGTGGAGAGCAAATATCGCTTTAATCAAAGCGATATTTAGCGCTCCACTTGTAATATGGCCCTAGGTGTTTTTCACGTAGAGACATTTTTCTTTATGCTTTTATCACAAGTTATCTGAAGCCAAGAACTACGATTGGTCATCAGTTACACGTGGTATAAAGCAAACCTGAAATGAAACCTATTGACATAGGACATTTCGATAGAGTACTGAAAATGTTCTGAAATCACACTCAAAATAAATCACAGATCAGATTGGGCTGTTACATCCACATGACTGCGACTGCACTAACATTATTGAAAGAGAACTTATTTATTTTTAAACATTTTTTCAGGTCCCTGCAATGCTTTTTTTAATGACCAACAATTTAAGGTTGTTCAAGTTTAACTAAAGTAATTTATTTTATTTTCACCTACATATTAACATTATTAAATGGTGTATATTATTAAACATATATTGAGGAATGATCAACACTATTTTATATTCATTTTTATACAGGTAAAAACCTTTTAACATCAGTTTTATATTTGATCTTTAAAAATGTTTATATATTACTTGATCATTCCTCAATAAATGGTAGGAAGCGGCTTCTGCATTTGTAAACAAATTCCTAGACAGGTGTGCACCAGGTGAGAGACTGATAGGAGGAGCCAAAAGGGGTATATACTGTGTGTGCTGTTAATCAGGTGTATGGTATTGACTTGGTCACATTGCATTTTATTTACTCTTGAGAAAGGTGGTTTGTCCAATGAAACTGGTTGAGTGCTTTAAATGTATTCAGCATTTTTGCGAATATTTTATTAAACTGGAAGTCTTTATATATGAAGAAGATTCTGGCTGTCTTTTAATAAAGACATGTTTTCCATACACCTGCTTGTGAGTATTTTCCATTTAGTGCATTTCCTTGTCCGATTTTATTTCACTATTTTGGTTGTTTTTCTACTGAGGTATTGTTGACTTAGGATACCCAGGATCAATCCCACAGAAGACGTTTGCTTATTATCCCAGACTGACCAGATAGTAATAGCACTGCCATTCTGCAGAAAACTTTGGATAAAATTTTTTTTAGACAACTGGTTGCTTCCAACTTTGTGGCAATAGTTTGGGGAAGGCTCTTTCCTGATCCAGCATGACTGTGTCCCTGTGCAAATCTTAGATGCAGAGTAACTTGAGTGGTCTGCATGGATCAAAGACCTAACCTGACACTGATTGGGAGCCAGACCTTCTCATAAAGCATCAGCGCGGCCTGACCTCACAAATGCTTTTTTTTAGGAACACATTTCCACGGACACACTACAAAATCTTGTGGAAGGGTCTGCTCATTCTCTTAAAAGGACATTAAACAATTTGAGATGGTAATATACGATAATAAATTGTATATATAAAAATGACTGCAATATACTTACATTATTTATTTTGTTCTCTTTTCCTGTAATTCCATTCTGATGTGAGGTTTTCAAATCCAGGTAGAAATGGAAGTGCAGAACACTGTTATATTCCACAAAGCCATTGGCTGCACACTCTAGTGACCTATTTATAACTGTCCCTAATTGGCCACAGCAGAGAAGATAACCTAAGTTACAACATGGCAGCTCCCATTGTTTATAGACAATACAATTTTAGACTTATTTTGTAAATATTTATATAGCTTTATTCTGAGACTAATCTTTTCTTTGAATTCATCATTCTGTCTAGCATTTATTTAGTGTTCAATGTCCCTTAAACAGAAAAATCAACTAATCAATTAGTTTCCTCATTTGCATTTTAAATGTATAAATTTATGCTTGTACTACTAGGAATATTACAGATCATCCTTTACTATTTTATGTGGATTTTTAACAGAAGCAATCTGCTGTTTGTTACTGTATGTATGAAGTGCTTGTGCTTTTAATTAATTAGGTGTTACAGCCAGAACATATGGATTTATGTCTTCATTTCACATTTTAAACGTTAAAAGTTCTACAGTGTTGAGAAGTAGTTAAAATCCACAAACATAAATGTATCGCCAGTTTGATAATATGTAGCATTTTCTTCATGTTAAATGACCTATAGAAATGTTGTTGAATGCAGCTGCCCATCTCAAAGTTAAAAATTGCATTGCCAACTTCTAGCTAAGAATGCAGCGGTTACCTTCACTGCCCTGGGTGCTGGCAATGTGAAGCCTGGGCACACTGTCATTAACTGAAATTGAGATGGCAATAAAAGCTTCTAGAAAATAATATCTCCATCACCTCCCCACATAAGACTATCTTTAATGTTATCCATAAAAAAGGGCCAAATCCCTCCAAAAAATAACTATTCTGATAAATTGCCAGTATCATAAATTCTTGATCTATCCAAAAATCTAGTGGTACAGTGTGTACAATGTGTTCCAGCAAAAACATATTCAACAGAGTAAGTTTACATTATTTCATCCTTAAAAAAATGTTCTCTACGGAGAAAAGGAAAAACAGTAGGCTTCTTTTGTAGCATTATAAAGTGATTATCTTTTATCTTGTATAAGGACCATCATACATTTTAAAAATAAAATTGTATTTTAATATGCTTGTGTGATGCTGTGTATTTTTGGTTTCATCACAAGTTATTCTAAAACATTACCATCAATTTTTATGTTAGTATAGTATAGACAAAAAAAAATCTCCACTTTATTTCCATAAAAGTTTCATTCAAAATATTTCCTGCTTTAAAACCCAAAATTCGGATTAAAATGAACCTTTAGAAACGTTGCCAAAGCTTTTGAGAAACAGATGAAAATAATTTAATTTGAGTTATATAATATAATGCTATTAATCGTGGGATTAAAACTCTAACAAGTTCTAAAGACTGCTTTTTTGTACACCACAATGGAGGACCACATTACAATTGGAGCGCTATCGGTTGCGAGCAAGCGATATTAGCGCTCCACGTTGTTAAGTGTAATGCTTAAGTGAGCTCATGTTCACATTGCGAGGAAGCATTGCGCTCACGAGAGCACACTTCCATAGATTTCTTTTGGAACCTTGTTCTGATGCCATCTGTGACCACGCATTGAAGGGGGTAAGTAGCACAGCGATGGGCAGCATTTTTAAATATATATGTATATACACATATTAACACATAAATATATATGTATATACATATTAACACATAAATATATATGTATATACATATTAACACATAAATATATATGTATATACATATTAACACATAAATATATATGTATATACATATTAACACATAAATATATATGTATATACATATTAACACGTAAATATATATGTATATACATATTAACACATAAATATATATGTATATACATATTAACACATAAATATATATGTATATACACATAATAACACATAAATATATATGTATATACATATTAACACATAAATATATATGTATATACACATAATAACACATAAATATATATTTATATACATAATAACACATACATATATATGTATATACAGATAATAATACATAAATATATATGTATATACACATAATAACACATAAATATATATGTTATACACATAACACATAAATATATATGTATATACACATAATAACACATAAATATATATTTATATACATAATAACACATACATATATATGTATATACACATAATAATACATAAATATATATGTATATACACATAATAACACATAAATATATATGTATATACATAATAACACATACATATATATGTATATACATAATAACACATAAATATATATGTATATACACATAATAACACATAAATATATATGTATATACATAATAACACATACATATATATGTATATACATAATAACACATAAATATATATGTATATACACATAATAACACATAAATATACATGAATATACACATAATAACACATAAAAAAATGGTGGAATGCAAACTACACTGAAGTCAGACTAATACATTATACAATTTTGGTGAAAATGTTACTACTAAAGCAAAATGGATCTACTGTGAAATGGTCAGTCAGCCATGGTAGAATACATTTGTCTATTTTAAACAAAAGTTAACCCTGAATATTAGGCATCAGTAATTGTACATTAAATTATTATTATCACTTATTTTTAAAGTGCCAACAGTTTATGCAGTGCTGTTCTTATGTATGTTTACCAGTCAAAAAAGTTGCTAATCTGAAGAGGTAAAGTTACACATCCCCTTTGCGGTTGATTTATCAAAGACTTTCGCCAGCCTTCGACCCCCTACGACTGCAGGTTCTAACAAGAGAACCTACAGACCGTATTTAACAAGCAGTGGTCATCAGATCGTTGCTTCCCTAACCTTTCGCCACCTCTTAGGTGGCGAATTTCAATCTTCCTGGGCTCGTTCGACCGGGAGATTGACAGCTCCTGCCCGCGCATGATTGGCTGTGAACAGGCAGGGGGGGGATTGCACACGAATGCAAAATAGCGCTCGTTTGCAATGCTGAATTCCGACAGTGGAATTCAGCCCACCAGAGGCAAGCTGGGGCAGACAGGGGCGCGTATGTGCACCCCTTTCCACCACAGTTTGATAAATCGACCCCTTCGTATTAGCTATAGGAAACATACAATTTTCTATACAATTTCATACTAGTCCAATAATCCTCTGCACTTTATATGCGTGTGTGTATGTGCATGTATGTGTGTGTGTGCATGTTTGTCTGTGTGTGGTGTGTGTGTGCATGTTTGTGTGTGTGTATGTTTGTGTGTGTGTATGTCTGTTTATGTTTGTGTGTGTGTGTATGTTTGTTTATGTGTGTGTGTATCTTTGTGTGTGTGGTGTTTGTGTGTGTATGTTTGTGTGTTTGGTGTGTGTGTGTGCATAATAAAACAAATACATGAAAAGGGGCAAAATAAATTAAGCATCATAAGAATGTTTTTTTTTTTTACATTGCATAATAAATCATTTTAAATAACAATCTCAGTGTGTTTTATGTCACTTTATATTGATTTTTTTTCAAGCAAGTAACTCTAGATGGGTCAGATAAAAATATTAGGACACAACCTTAAAGGGACATTAAAACCAAATTTTTTCTTTCATGATTTAGATAGAGAATACCATTTTAAACAACTTTCTAATTTACTTCAATTATCTAATTTGCTTCATTCTCTTGATATTCTTTCCAGAAAAGCATATCTAGATAGGCTCAGTAGCTTCTGATTGGTAGCTGCACATAGATACCTCATGTGATTGGCTCACCAATGTGCATTGCTATTTCTTTAACAAAGGATATCTAAAGATTGCAGCAAATTAGATAATAGAAGTAAATTGGAATGTTGTTTAAAATTGTATTCTCTATCTGAATCGTGAAAGAAAATTTTTGGGTTTAATGGCCCTTTAAATTGTGTTGCTGTGTTAAATAATTGCAGATTATGCAAAGGAACTAGAACAATTCATGCTACACTTTGGCACATCATGCTTTTACATCTACTGCCTCTGTGAATGTTAACAAGAACAAAATGTCAGAGTTGAATCTTTGGACTCCTTATTCATAAAACACACATTCAAATGCAGACTGAATTGCTGTATGTGACTGTTTTTTTATATGGAATAAATCAAGGCATCACTGGCTCCCAGACAGAAAAGGGAATTACCCATTTAGTTCCACAACAAAACTAGAAAGACTATTTTGTGTGCAGTACAGAAAATCTGCAGCAGTATAAAGGGTAAGAATGCACTGTAAAAAAAATAATCAATTGGATGAATTAAAAATGTAAAATCTGAAGCACATAGAGTAGTATTCTGTGTTTGGTTTACTCTAATTACCAGTGTAAACCATACTTAGCAGATACGTCTTTCATTTGGGTCACTTGTCCCCCCTGTTCCACAAAAAAAGTGAACTGAATACACCATTTTAAAGCTGCCTTTCTGTGTTTGTCATTGACTGAAATTAAAGCGGCATTAAAGCAGTGTTTTATAAATATATATATATATATATATTGTGACGGATACCCTAGCTACCCCGACTGGGTAGCTCCACCAAAAGGGTCCTGCTTCCTCCCTGCCAACTGATGCCCGACAGCACCAGTACTCAGGGTCCAACTCTGTGGCAGACTCCGGTTACCCAGACTAGGTAGCTTTGCCAGAGGGTCCTTCTTCTGCATGGAACAGGCTGCTATGTAACCAAAGAAAGTGATTTTAGCAGGAGCACACCCAAATAATTAGACATAGTAGCATTCAGGTGAAACAGGAACTGATTTTATTGAAAACACACTCTCCTTTTATACACAAAGCTCATCTTGATAAGATACTGGACAATCCCAAAATTTTCCCGCCATTCCTGCCCCTCCAGACAGACTGGCACCTCCATAGCAGCCACAGTCCCACAGAATCCCAGGACACCGGTGGAGTCATTTTAACAGAGATACAGCCCATTGAAGTTATGGGGGTAGGGGTCATAAAAACCCCAGGTTCCCAAAGGAGCTCCCCTCCAGTAATTCCCCCACCTCTTGTCCTCCCTAGGGGCTACTAATCCCCAAAAGAGTGGAGCTCTGGGGCACATGGTTGCTGGAGCGACCAGGGGTAAATTTAGTGGGTGTCCTGCTGTTCTGTGGCTGAACGGGAGTCCCAGGAACCCGGCCAGCCTGAGAGGGGTTAGGTGAGTGCCCATTGTGAGGCGGCCGACCGGAAGTTCCAGGAGCCCGGCCAGCCTAGGAGGGTTTTCCCGGTCATACATCAGCTCTTCTAACAAGTTTAGAACACAAAACAAGCAAACAAAAGCTTCCAGATATTGTGGTTGTTCTGAGGAGCCCAAAACCACTGAGAAACAACAGGGGTGAGGTTGTAAGGGGGTAGGGGTTTAACCCTTACAGCCCGTTATCCATGACAACTCCCCCTTCCAGTTTGGCAGACCCAGCAAGATCCTTAACGGGTCGGCCTGGGGCTGTTTGATGGTGGCCCTCCACTTCTCAGATGATGGAGAAGGTTATCCCATCTCCCCTGTGCTTGAGGCACCCTGGGGGGTTTCTGCTGGCATTTATCCCCTGCGCCCTGGGTGCAGGGATAGTCACACGATGCAAAGTACCAAACAAGTTTGCCAAGGCCAGCCCCCAAATAGTTGCTCTCCCACAAGTTCCAGTGTCTTTAAGTTCCATGGCCATACTGCTTCCCTCTGTGACACTCTGTTGAGTACCGGCTGCCGGTTTCCCAGCTGTATTCCCACCCCAGACCGGAGGGTAAGGCTGCTCCTTGGTGGGGCAGGCAAAGCTCGGGTGCCCAAACATGTGGCACCAACTGCATAAGCTTTTATCCTCCTTGCCCAGTGCAATGCCTGCTCCCGGTGAGAAATCCTCCTGGGCGCAAAAAGGGTAGAGATCATGCCCAGCTACTGGGGAAAGAAATGGGCTGTCTCTCCTCCTGAAAAGGGGATCTGCTGCTGGGAGGGAGGCCGACTACCTCCACTCCCTGAGAAACTGTGCTGCCGCTGGGGAGGGAGACTGGCTGTCTCTGCTCCCTTTACGTAGTTCTGCCACTGGGGAGAGAGACCAACTGTCTCCTCTCCCAGAAAGAGATTCTGCCACTGGGGAGAGATATCAATACCCGCCTCTCCCTGCAAGGGGTTCTGTGTAAGGGGAGGGAGGATGAATACCCCCGCTCCCGGGGGATGGATCTGCCGCTGGGGAGAGAGACCGACTGTCTCCTCTCCCTGCTCCTGGCTCTGCCGCTGGGGAGAGAGACAGACTGTCTCCTCTCCCAGGAAGGGGTTCTGTGTAAGGGGAGGGAGGACGACTACCTCCGCCCCCAGGGGATGGCTCTGCCGCTTGGGAGAGAGACTGACTGTCTCCTCTCCCTGCTAATGGCTCTGCCGCTAGGGAGAGAGACCGACTTTCTCTTCTCCCGGGAAGGGGTTCTGCTGCTGGGGAGAGTTATCGACATCCGTCTCTCCTTGCAAGGGGTTCTGCTTATGGAGAGGGAGGATGACTACCTTTGCTCACAGGGGATGGCACTGCCGCTGAGGAGAGAGACCGACTGTCTCCTCTCCTGGCTCTTGGCTCTGCCGCTAGGAAGAGAGACCAACTGTCTTCACTCCCAGGAAGGGGTTCTGCGTAAGGGGAGGGAGGATGACTACATCCCCTTCCAAGGGATGGCTCTGCCACTGGGGAGAGAGACCGACTGTCTCCTCTCTCTGCTCCTGGCTCTGCCACCGGGGAGAGAGACTGACTGTCTCCTCTCACTGCTCCTGGCTCTGCTATGGGGGAGAGAGACCGACTGTCTCCTCTCCCTGCTCCTGGCTCTGCCACTGGGGAGAGAGACCGACTGTCTCCTCTCCCAGCTCCTGGCTCAGCTGCTGGGGAGAGAGACCGACTGTCTCCTCTCCCAGGAAGGGGTTCTGTGTAAGGGGAGGGAGGACGAGTACCTCCACTCCCAGGGGATGGCTCTGCCTCTGGGAAGAGAGACCAACTGTCTCTTCTCCCTGCTCCTGGCTCTGCTGCTGGGGAGAGAGCCCAACTGTCTCCACTCCCAGGAAGGGGTTCTGTGTAAGGGGAGGGAGGATGATTACCTTTACTCCCAGGGGATGGCTCTGCCTCTGGGGAGAGAGACCGACTGTCTCCTCTCCCTGCTCCTGGCTCTGCAGCTGGGGAGAGAGACTGACTGTCTCCTCTCCCAGGACAGGGTTCTGTGTAAGAGGAAGGAGGACTGTCTCTTCTCCCTGCTCCTGGCTCTGCTGCTGGGGAGAGAGCCCAACTGTCTCCACTCCCAGGAAGGGGTTCTGTGTAAGGGGAGGGAGGATGATTACCTTTACTCCCAGGGGATGGCTCTGCCTCTGGGGAGAGAGACCGACTGTCTCCTCTCCCTGCTCCTGGCTCTGCAGCTGGGGAGAGAGACCGACTGTCTCCTCTCCCTGCTCCTGGCTCTGCCACCGGGGAGAGAGACTGACTGTCTCCTCTCACTGCTCCTGGCTCTGCTATGGGGGAGAGAGACCGACTGTCTCCTCTCCCTGCTCCTGGCTCTGCCACTGGGGAGAGAGACCGACTGTCTCCTCTCCCAGCTCCTGGCTCAGCTGCTGGGGAGAGAGACTGACTGTCTCCTCTCCCAGGAAGGGGTTCTGTGTAAGGGGAGGGAGGACGAGTACCTCCACTCCCAGGGGATGGCTCTGCCTCTGGGAAGAGAGACCAACTGTCTCTTCTCCCTGCTCCTGGCTCTGCTGCTGGGGAGAGAGCCCAACTGTCTCCACTCCCAGGAAGGGGTTCTGTGTAAGGGGAGGGAGGATGATTACCTTTACTCCCAGGGGATGGCTCTGCCTCTGGGGAGAGAGACCGACTGTCTCCTCTCCCTGCTCCTGGCTCTGCAGCTGGGGAGAGAGACTGACTGTCTCCTCTCCCAGGACAGGGTTCTGTGTAAGAGGAAGGAGGACGACTACCTCCTCTCCCTGGGGATGGCTCTGCTGCTGGGGAGAGAGACCGGTTGTCTCCTCTCCTTGTACCTGGCACTGCCGCTGGGGAGAGAGAATGACTGTCTCCACTCCCGGGAAGGGGTTCTGCCGCTGGGGAGCATTATCTAAATCCGTTTCACCCTGCAAGGGTTCTGTGTAAGGGGAGGGAGGATGACTACTTCCTCTCCCTGGTGTACCAGAGCTGCTGCAGGGCTGGGCAGAGGCCGGCGGCTCTCTGCCCTGTTGCCAGCACTTCTGCTAGGGTAGCCCCCTGGTCCAAAACCATAAGCTTGGAGCCAGACTGCTGCCACTCCTCCACGGTCAAGCTCCATGAATCCCAGAGGGCTGCACCCCAGATCTGTATACCCTTGGCACGCTGCTTAACGAGATCTAGCAGCCTCTTGTATTCCTTGACCAGTGCCTCTTCCTGGTCAATTATAAAATCCAGATTGTCTATTAGCCAGGATTCCTCCAAGAGATCCAGCAGTTCCTCTTGGAGCCCAGATATATCCTCCAGACCCTGGTCCAGCTCACTCCCAAACTGTGGGTCCTCTGTCCTTTTTGTAAATAGCAATCCAGGGCCGCCGAAGCCGAAGCCAAAGCCCTCTGTGGGGGAGCCATCCTCCAGCCATTGCTGTGCTTGCATAGTGAGCCATTGGAGGGCCCGATAGCCGTCCTCCACCCACATCTCTTGCTGGACCAGTCTATGTAGAACAGATAGCCATTCCTTCTTTGGCTGTTTTCACAGGAAAGGCACTCTCAAGGTCCGCCAAACACGCAACCTTGTGTCATTTGTGGGGAGGACCTTTCCATTGTCCCGCTCTTGTTGAAGAGCCTCCCACCAGAGGTCCCAGTGGATCAGGTCCCTCTGTTCCAGCACGTCATGTTGGTAAATAGGACCGTCCAGCTGGGCCAGCGCCTTCTGTACTCTCCTTAGAAATTTGTCTTCCATAGTTACTGGCTACTGTGGCCCTTCCCCTCTGTCAGCAGGAATCAAGTGGAAGAAACAGATCCCATCGCTGCCAGCCAATGTGACGGATAGCCCGGCTAGCTCCACCAAAAGGGTCCTGCTTCCTCCCTGCCGACTGCAGCTATGTAGCTGGCAAGTGACCACAGCCTGTAGCCACCCCCTGATGCCTGACAGCACCAGTACTCAGGGCCCCACCCTGTGGCAGGCTCCGGCTACCCAGACTAGGCAGCTCTGCCAGAGGGTCCTGCCTCTGCCTGGAACAGGCTGCTATGTAGCCCAGGAAAGTGATTTTAGCAGGACCCCACCCAAATAACTTGACATACTAGCATTCAGGTGAAACAGGAACTGATTTTATTGAAAATACACTCTCCTTTTATACACAAAGCTCATCTTGATAAGATACTGGACAATCCCACAATTTTCCCGCCATTCCCGCCCCTCCAGACAGACTGGCACCTCTATAGCAGCCACAGTCCAACAGAATCCTAGGACACAGGGGTGACGGTTTTGAGGGGATCCCAGGGGCACTTCCAGGGTGTTATTTTAAGGCTCTTGGTCCCCAGATGCCAAATCAGCACAATTTGTCACTGGGGACTGGAGATACAGCCCATTGAAGTTATGGGGGGAGTGGTGTCAAAAAACTCTGGTTCCCAAAGAAGCCCCCCTCCGGTAATTCCCCCACCTCTTGTCCTCCCTAGGGGCTACTAATCCCCAAAAGAGCGGAGCTCTGGGGAACATGGTTGCTGGAGCGACCAGAGGTAAATTTAGTGGGTGTCCTGCTGTTCTGTGGCCGACCGGAAGTTCCAGGAGCCCAGCCAGTCTGAGAGGGGTTAGGCAGGTGTCCGTTGTGAGGCGGCCGACAGGGAGTTCCAGGAGCCCAGCCAGCTTCGTTGGGTTTTCTTGGTCATACATCAGCTCTTCTCTTAACAAGTTTAGAACACAAAACAAGCAAACAAAAGCTTCCAGAGATTGTGGTTGCTCTGAGGAGCCCAAAACCACACAGGGGTGAGGTTGTAGGGGGGTAGGGGTTTAACCCTTGCAGCCGGTATCCATGACATATATATTTATATATATATATATATATACTGTATACTAGACATGTGCAACTCTAAAAAATTTGTGTAGTTTCATTTTGTTTTCATTAGTTCAATAAATAATTTAGTTTTGGGAAATTAGTTAAGTTAAAAAAAATAATTTTGTTTCGGCAAATTAGTTATGTTAAGTTAAATAGTTTCTGATCCATTCGTTATTTCGGATCCGTTCGTTATTTCGGATCCATTCTTTATTCATATTCATTATTCTATTTTAAAGTTTACAATAGAATAATGAATATATTAATAAAGAATGGATCCGAAATAAGAATTAACTTAACACATAACTAATTTGCCAAAACAAAATGATCTAAACCACTGTTCCCCGACATTGCCAACACTAACTAAACCTATTAACTCCTAAACCACCACCCCCTACATTGCCAACACTAACTAAACTTATTAACCTCTAACTCGCCGTTCCCCGACATCACCAACACCTAAATAAAGTTATTAACCCCAAACCGCCGCCCCCCACATCGCCAACACTAACTAAACCTATTAACCCCTAAACCGCCATGCCCCCGACATCGCCGACACTAAATAAAGCTATTAACCCCTAAACCGCTGCACCCCCACATCGCCGACACTAACTAAACCTATTAACCTCTAAACCGCCATTCCCCAACATTGCCAACACTAAATAAACCTATTAACCTCTAAACCGCTGTTCACCAACATCGCCGACACTAAGTAAACCTATTATTCTCTAACCCACAGCCCCCCACATCGCCAAAACTAAATAAACCTATTCATCTCTAAACCGCCGCCCCCCACATCGCCAACACTAAATAAAACTATTAACCTCTAAACCGCCCCCCCCCCACATCACCAAAACTAAATAAACCTATTAACCCCTAAACCGCCACCCCTTACATCGCAAACACTAAATAAAATAATTAACCTCTAAACCGCCACCCCCTACATCGAAACTAGCAAAATTAAACTATTAACCCCTAAACCTAACAGCCCCTAACTTTAACATAATAAAGTTACAATTATTAACTAACATATTTAAAAATAAATACAAACTTACCTGTGAAATAAAAATAAAATCTAAGCTAGTTACAATATTACTATTTACTAACTGCCTAGTTAAAATAAATACAAACTTGTGAAATAAAAATAACACCTAAACTTAAAGTAAAAAAAAAACTAGCATTATAATAATATATAATAATACCAAAAAAATCCTCAGTGTGCGTGGACTATCGCATGATGAGGACCTCCACGTTAGACTGATGGACCTCCACCTGGACCTCCACCTCCGCGCATCCACCGACTGCTCCGCCTCCGCTGGGATGAAGATAAAAGATGCCGGTCCTGCGGTGGATACAGATGGAGCCGTCTGGATGAAGATGCTTCGCCGCTGGGATGAAGATCTTTTGCCGGACTTCAGAAACTGTGAGTACCGATTTTGTGGTTAGTGTTAGGTTTTTTTGGGGTGTTTTTTTATTTAGATTAGGGCTTTTTTTATTTTCAATGGGCTGTAAAATAGCTGAATGCCCATACAAATGCCCTTTTCGGGGCAATGGGTAGATTATTTTTTTTTTAGTTAGGTTTTATTTATTTTTGGGGTTTGGGGGGGGTTGTAATGTTAGGGGTATTTGTTTAATTTTTTGGGGCAAAAGAGCTGTTAACTTTAGAGCAATGCCCTATAAAAGGCCCTTTTAAGGGCTATTGGTAGTTTATTATAGATTTGGGTTTTTTTATTTTGGGGTGTTTTTTTATAAGGGGTATTAGAATAGGACTAATTTTTATTATTTTGGATAATTTTGTTTGTTATTTTTTGTAATGTTAGGTTTTATAATTTTTAGTAATGTTAGGTTTTTGATTTTTGGTATTATTAGATTTTTTAAACAAGTAATTTTTAGTTTTTTTTAGTTTAAACTTAGATTTTATTTTTATTTCACAAGTAAGTTTGTATTTATTTTAACTAGGTAGTTAGTAAATAGTAATATTGTAACTAGATTAATAATTGGAACTTTATTTTAGGTGTATTTTAATTATGTTAAGTTAGGGGTGTTTATAGTTTAATTTAGCTAGTTGCGATGTGGGTGGTAGCAGTTTAGAGGTCAATTATTTTATTTAGTGTTGGCGATTTGGGGGGGGCGCCTGCTTAGGGGTTAATAGGTTTATTTAGTTTTGGCGATGTGGGGGGTGGCGGTTTAGAGGTTAATAAGTTTAGTTAGTGTTGGCAATGTGGGGGGCGACGGTTTAGGGGTTAATCGGTTTAGTTAGTGTTGGCGATGTCAGGAAACTGTGGTTTAGAGGTTAATATGTTTAGTTAGTGTCAGCGATGTCGAGGAACGGCGGTTTAGAGGTTAATAGGTTTAGTTAGTGTTGGTGATGTGGGTGCGGCTGTTTAGGGTTTTATGGTTTATTTATTGTCTGCAATGTTGGGAAACAGCAACTTAGAGGTTAATAGGTTTAGTTAGTGTTGGAGATGTGGGGGGCAACGGTTTAGGAGTTTATATGTTTAGTTAGTGTTGGCGATGTTGGGAAATGGTGGTTTAGAGGTCAATATGTTTAGTTAGTGTCAGCGATGTTGAGGAACGGCGGTTTAGAGGTTAATAGGTTTAGTTAGTGTTGGTGATGTGGGGGGGTGGTTTAGGGGTTAATAGGTTTAGTTATTGTCAACAATGTCGGAAAACGGAGGTTTAGAGGTTAATAGGTTTAGTTAGTGTCGGCGATGTTGGGGGAACGTGCTTTTTAGAGGTCAATAAGTTTAGTTAGGGTTGGTGATGTCGGGGAATGGCGGTTTAGAGATTAATAGGTTTTAGTTAGTGTCCTGTTTGGGAACTGCAGCTTAGATTAGAACAATAAAAAATTCCGAATATGAATAAAGAATGGATCCGAAAATTTGGAAACTGATTTATTCATTATGGTGCCGATTTGGAAATTCAGATTCATCCGAATCTCCGAATCGGTCAAAATTCAACCGAAAACGAAATTCGTCCGAAACTAATTGCACATGTCTTACATATACAGTGTGTGTGGGGGGGGAATTGTTTGACCCCCTGCTGATTTTGTACTTTTGCCCACTGACAAAGAAATGATCAGTATAATTTTAATGGCAGGTTTATTTGAACAGTGAGAGACAGAATAACAACAACAAAATCCAGAAAAATGCATTTCAAAAAAGTTATAAATTGATTTGCATTTTAATGAGTGAAATAAGTATTTAATCCCCTATCAATCAGCAAGATTTCAAACTCCCAGGTGTCTTTTATACAGGTAACAAGCTGAGATTAGGAGCACTCTCTTAAAGGGAGTCTGCCTAATCTTAGCTTGTTACCTGTATAAAAGACACCTGTCCACAGAAGCAATCAATCAGATTCCAAACTCTCCACCGTGGCCAAGATTGTAGACCTACACAAGGCTGGAATGGGCTACAAGACCATCGCCAAGCAGCTTGGTCAGAAGGTGACAACAGTTGGTGCGATTATTTGCAAATGGAAGAAGCACAAAACAACTGTCAATCCCCCTCGGTCTGGGGCTCCATGCAAGATCTCACATCGTGGAGTTTCAATGATCATGAGAACAGTGAGGAATCAGTCTAGAACTACACGGGAGGATTTTGTCAATGATCTCAAGGCAGCTGGGACCATAGTCATCAAGAAAACAATTGGTAACACACTATGCCATGAAGGACTGAAATCCTGCAGCACCCGCAAGGTCCCCCTGCTCAAGAAAGCACATTTACAGGCCCGTCTGAAGTTTGCCAGTGAACATCTGAATGATTCAGAGGAGAACTGGGTGAAAGTGTTGTGGTCAGATGAGACCAAAATCGAGCTCTTTGGCATCAACTCAACTCGCCATGTTTGAAAGGAGGAGGACTGCTGCCTATGACTCCAAGAACACCATTCCCACCATCAAACATTGAGGTGGAAACATTTTGCTTGGGGGTGTTTTTCTGCTAAGGGGACAGGACAACTTCACTGCATCAAAGGGACGATGGACGGGGCCATGTACCATCAAATCTTGGGTGAGAACCTTCTTCTAGCCAGTCTCCAGACCTTAATCCCATAGAAAATCTGTGGAGGGAGCTGAAGGTTCGAGTTGTCAAACAACAACCTTGAAACCTTTTCAACAGTGCTAAACTGGAAGCTTCTAAGTAAGTTTTTATATGGTTTTATACTGGATTCTTATATCAGCACCTGTGCATATTATTCTTTATAGTAGTGTCTGTCACATGCAGTTATATGAAAATTGGTGTATACTTTTATTGATCTGGATCGATTTATTTTTGTTGCTAGACAGAATTTATGGCTGAATTCTCAGAATCAGTTTTCCTATTCTAAACTTGTCAACCTGACTGATAGACAAAAAAGTTTCAACGCCTACATATCCTTCAAAAAAGATTTCAGACAAACTGATATATCTCAAAATAAGTTTCAATTTTACTGGATAATAAAATATATCAGACATCAGTCATATCTGATATCAAAATATTCCATTTTCTACTGTATAAATTAATATTTTTACGGGTGACCACGTTTCTTTCTTCTGTCTTAAAGGGGACTGGCCATAAACCAGACATGAACCAAAAAAATAATAAATAAATAAATAAAAAAAAATATATATATAATTTGGCTTAAAACATGGTCATTTACTTTGGGCACTAGGATAATTGCATGAATGGGATATCTCCATTGGGACAGAAACTTACCTTTGTCTAATATATTAACTGCATCACCCAATAGACAGATGTAACAGTATTATATTGTAGATTTTTTATCAAATTGTGTTTTGGGGTTTTATCTCTGTTAGGCTGTTTCTTACTATGAACTTTTCATCCCAATAGTCCTGTTTGTGACAACTGGGATAGATTTGAGTGGGTGGTATTAAATGGGAATATTTGTCTATGTTCTGGGTCTAGTTAAAACTAGAGAGTGTTGTTTAATCCTTTCATCCACTGAACTAAGTCACAGGCTCGTCTGGAGTTGCTTGATCGTGACAAACTGTTCACAGCTGCAGAATTAGTTAATTTTGCCTGTGACACCCCCTGCAAAGTAAGGCATAACATATTTTGAAGGACAGTTTATAGATAGTAATGAAAGAGGTTTACAAGTGCATTCACCTGCTTAAGACGTACTAGATAAAAAGCATTCAGATAGTTGTATATATGTATTTTCCCTTTAGACCTCACAGAAATGTATAAAGCCATTTTATCTGTATTGGTGTTATCTGCTAAACAAAATAAGTATTTATTGCCAGTTTCACCCATCGTTCCCTTCTTTGGTTCAGTACCTGGGCAGCACTTGCTTATTGGTGGCTAAATGTAGCCACCAAACAGCAAGCACTATCCAGGGTGCTGAACCAAAATTGGGCCGACTCCTATGCTTATATTCCTGCTTTTTCAAACAAAGATACCAAGAGAACACAGAAGAATTGATAATAGCTTTAAATTAGAAAGTTGCTTAAAATTGCATGCTCTATCTGAATCATAAAATAAACTAATTGGGTTCAGTGTGTCTTTAAAGTGAATGTAAATTTTTTATGTAATGAAAGTATAATTAGCTAGGTAATCATTATATTAACCAAACCGCCACTTTATTTTTCTCATAAAATGTCTAATAAATATTTATAATACATTTCTAAATAATGCTCGTTGTATATACCTGCTCCTCCCACTCTCAACTTCCTTATTCTTTTCTATTGTATGTATACAGCGGTCCCACCCGCTGTGTCAATGCGCGCTCCCGTCTGATAAACACTGCGCATGCGTCAAACCTCGATGCAGCTGTCTGTCAACATTCTTTAAAACTAGGAATAGATAGATTATTCCTTTAATATTTATTGACATGTTATTGTAGAATACGGAGCCACTTTAGCATTGTACTGACCTATCGCTGAAATATTGCAAGAATGAATGTCCGTGAAGTTTGCTATTGCGCATGCGCGAAATCTGAACGAGCTTCAGATAACAATGTAGGAAGTGCTGTATAACGCAAGCGCAATACGGACCCGTGACGACAGCAAAAGGGGTTTGGTCCCCCCGTGGTTAATCAAATTATTGGTTATAACGATCGTGCCTACAACGATAATGCAATGCCGGGCGGAGGATTATAATGACATATGCAAGTAAATAAACAACAAAAAACACGTTAATTTTAATCTTTAAAAAAATTTCATGAATTAAAGTCATATTATTTTAACGTATTTGTTAAGGGGAATTTTAGAGAGCGCGCTGAGTTTACATTCACTTTAAGGTACACCATTGAGTACTAATTAATAAATTCATTCTCCACAAATACAATATATATTCCTCCTGTATTTGTAAGAGTTGCATTAATCCTAGAAAATTCCCCTTGCCATTGTCAGTACCTTATAAAGAATTTCCAGTCACTGAGGGTCACTAAAATTGCAAAGCTTCAAACCAATTTATTTAAGCAGCCCAAAGTAACAAGAACCTAAAAAATAAGTTTTAACCCTTAAAGGGACATGAAATTCAAAATGAAACGTTGATGCATTCCTGATTACTTTTATCATCAAATGTACTTCATTCTCTTGGTATCTATATCTAGATAGCTTATCTTGGTAGGCTACCTACTGGAAAATAGAAGGTGATTGGGAGCTATGCACATATACCACTTGTCATTGGCACCCCAGAAATGTTCAGCTAGCTCCCAGAAGTGCATTGCTGCTCTGGAGCTGTATTTAACTATGTGTTTATCCCATTTCTGTAAGCAACGTTGCAAAAATACAATACTCTAACATATTAGAACATTTTTTTACTTAAACTAAAGCATGCAGTGCTGAAATGTGTGAGAATCGATCTGAAAAATACATTAAGCAATTTCTTTATGTATGCAAGTTATATATCAGCAATTATGAACTGCATCATAAATAAAATCTGCATATAAAACAAATAATTTTAAAGTATTTAAACTGTTATTTGACAACATATTACAGGACTGCTAATTAATGTTGAAAAGCAGTCCAGGGATATACCCCTTGGAAAATGTAAGACTATATTCCTTTGTGTAAATTTTGTGTAAATTGAACCATTATATTTTCCTATAGCTATTAGGAGGGGTTTGTGAATTATATGCAATTTGCTACATATATATCTTTAAATGTGGATAGTGATATACAAGATATATATAATAAATTCCATTTCCCCCTCCTTTATTTCCCATACCAGTGAGGCGGTTGTCACACAGGTCTATTTAAACTTATCCTCCAGAAAACCTACATTTAAAGTTCATTTAAGAGAGTTTTTCACAAATAACTGCTTTTGAAGTTGTTTAACATGGTAATTTGCACTCTAACATTTTAGGGACAATAAACAATTCTACATCTATGGAAAAAGTAAAAAGAAATTCCCTCTCATGTCTGTATTCACATAGCGATCAAATATTGCGAAAGGGTTAAGGAGGAGGTTTTTTGAGATACCCAATTAGCTTTTAGTCAGTGCTTTTTAAACTGCAGGGTGTCAGCATAGTATCAGGCTATGATTACGGCTTCGTGCTGAAACGCGTAAGCCTTTATATGCTTCTCCTTTCCTAACCCAATATCTCCAGATACTGCTGTCCTGTATTTATTTTTAAACATATGGAATACATTTTTTGTTTTTATCTAGCAGTGGTGCTCACTTTTTCTTTATTTGCCATTGTTACTTGCCGGTTACTTTGCACCACGCTAGAACAGTGCCTGATCTATGCAAAACAAAGCCTCCCACTGATTGGACAGAGAGCGCACACACCCCCAGCACTAACGTGACGGAACGCGGTGTGGGAGATCCAGACGGAGGAAGTTTCCTGGGGTGAGCGGAAGAAAAAGGAGGGGGACCTGGTTCCTGTGAGACTCCAATCATACCCGCACATCGCCATCCATAAGGAAGAATAGAGAGCCGCTGAAGGATCTACACCCGACAGAGAGGTATGTGAGTTGGGCCCGCCAAGGCATTTAACTACACCTCTCAAGAACGCCAAACCTAACGTATTCTTACTGTGTAACCTACCTGGTTGGGATTAACACATACAGGGGTAGTGCTCCTAGGATACGCCTATATATCCAATCAGAACTGTGGACTGAGATTATTGTGATTTTTTGTTTTAGAATCACTCAGTATACCCCTAAGTTCACTCTTTCTACTATATTCCTTTGTACACAGGCAATACCAGGATAACTGAAGTATACACCGGGCACAAAATGCGTCCGATTTTTTTCGGATAGTTTTACTGAGTTCATGCTCAGAGTCAGCCTTTCTTGTGTGACTGACATTTTTTATGTGGCAGGATCTGCCACTGAAAGGCTCTCTAAGCTTGTTCAGGGCATTGTAGTTGCAGATTGATTTCTTTCCAGTTGCACATCCAGTGTATGCTGGCAGAAGCCTGGAGCAAATGATGCAGTACCAGGATGACTGAAGTATGCACCAAAGGTTTTCATTCCCCCAAGGGATAGGCTGAAATGTAGTTTGCTAAAGTAAATTACAGCAATAACAGCCAAACGGCTAGATTACGAGTTTTGCGGTATGAGTAAAAAAGCAGCGTTAAGGCTCATAACGCTGCTTTTTCACTCCCACTGGTATTACAAGCCTTGCAGGTTTAGGGGCACCACACCCTTTTTTGTCCGTACCGCAAATTAATAACACAATTTGCGTAAAGTCTTTTTTCAATGGGACTTCCATGGCGCCGATATTTTTTTTTTTCTGGGAGGTCAAAAAGTGAGCGGTACAGCCTATCCCGCAAGATTCGTAACGCAATCTAAAGTCAGTAGTTATGAGTTTTACACTACAAAGCTGTAGCATAAAACTCATACTAAAGTGCTAAAAAGTACACTAACACCCATAAACTACCTATTAACCCCTAAACCGAGGCCCTCCCGCATCGCAAACACTAAAATAAAAATAATAATCCCTAAACTGCCACTCCGGACATCGCCGCCACTATAATAAACATATTAACCCCTAAACCGCCGCACTCCCACCTCGCAAACACTAGTTAAATATTAACCCCTAATCTACCGCCCCTTACATAGCCGCCACCTACCTACATTTATTAACTCCTAATCTGCCGCCCCCAACGTCCCAGCCACTATACTAAATTTATTAACCCTTAAACCTAAGTCTAACCCTAAACCTAACACCCCCTAACTTAAATATAATTAAAATAAATCTAAATACAAATTCCTATCATTACCTAAATAATTCCTATTTAAAACTAAATACTTACCTGTAAATTAAACCCTAAGCTAGCTACAATATAACTAATAGTTACATTGTAGCTAGCTTATGGTTTATTTTTATTTTACAGGCAAGTTTGTATTTATTTTAACTAGGTAGAATAGTTATTAAATAGTCATTAACTATTTACTAACTACCTAGCTAAAATAAAAACAAATTTACCTAAAAACAAAAAAAACCTAACCTGTCTTACAATAAAACCTAACCTTACACTACAATTAAATAAATTAAATCAATTAAATACAATTACCTAAATTACAAAAAAAAACCACTAAATTACACAAAATAAAAAAAGAAATTATCAGATATTTAAACTAATTACACCTAATCTTATAGCCCTATCAAAATAAAAAAGCCCCCCCAAAATAAAAAACCCTAGCCTACAATAAACTACCAATTGCCCTTAAAATGGCCTTTTGCGGGGCATTGTCCCAAAGAAATCAGCTCTTTTACCTGTAAAAAAAAATACAAACACCCCCCAACAGTAAAACCCACCACCCACACAACCAAACCCCCAAATAAAATCCTAACTAAAAAACCTAAGCTCCCCATTGCCCTGAAAAGGGCATTTGGATGGGCATTGCCCTTAAAAGGGCATTTAGTTCTTTTTTCTATTGCCCAAACCCTAATCTAAAACTAAAACCCACCCAATAAACCCTTAAAAAAACTAACACTAACCCCCAAAGATCCACTTACAGTTTTGAAGATCGGACATCCATCCTCAACGAAGACGGGAGAAGTCCTCAGCGAAGTGGCAAGAAGTCCTCAACGAAGCCAGGAGAAGTCTTTATCTAAGCCGGCAGAAGTGATCCTCCAGACGGGCAGAAGTCTTTATCCAGACGGCATCTTCTATCTTCATCCATTCGGCGTGGAGCGGGTTCATCTTCAAGACATCTGGCGCGGAGCATCCTTTTCCAACTAAGTCCTCTTCCCAAATGAATGTTCCTTTAAGTGACGTCATCCAAGATGGCGTCCCTTGAATTCCGAAAAAATCCTATTGGCTGATGTAATCAGCCAATAGGATTGAGATTCAATCCTATTGGCTGATCCAATCAGCCAATAGGATTGAGCTCGCATTCTATTGGCTGATTGGGGGGGTTAGTGTTAGGTTTTTGTAAGGGTTTTTTTGGGTGGGTTTTAGTTTTACATTAGGGTTTGTGCAATAGAAAAAGAGCTAAATGCCCTTTTAAGGGCAATGTCCATCCAAATGCCCTTTTCAGGGCAATGGGGAGCTTAGGTATTTTTAGTTAGGATTTTATTTAGGGGGTTTGGTTGTGTGGGTGGTGGGTTTTACTGTTGGCGGGGTGTTTGTATTTTTTTACAGGTAAAAGAACTGATTTCTTTGGGGCAATGCCCTGCAAAAGGCCCTTTTAAGGACTATTGGTAGTTTATTGTAGGCTAGGGTTTTTTTATTTTGGGGGGGGGCTTTTTTATTTTGATAGGGCTATTAGATTAGGTTTAATTAGTTTAAATATCTGATAATTTCATTTTTTATTTTGTGTAATTTAGTGTTTGTTTTTTTTGTGATTTAGGTAATTGCATTTAATTAATTTAATTTATTTAATTGTAGTGTAAGGTTAGGTTTTATTGTAAGACAGGTTAGGTTTTATTTTACAGGTACATTTGTATTTATTTTAACTAGGTAGTTAGTAAATAGTTAATAACTATTTAGTAACTATTCTACCTAATTACAATAAATACAAACTTGCCTGTAAAATAAAAATAAACCCTAAGCTAGCTACAATGTAACTATTAGTTATATTGTAGTTAGCTTAGGGTTTATTTTACAGGTAAGTATTTAGATTTAAATAGGAATAATTTAGGTAATGATAAGAATTTGTATTTAGATTTATTTTGGTTATATTTAAGTTAGGGGGTGTTAGGGTTAGACTTAGATTTAGGGGTCAATACATTTAATATAGTGGTGGCGACGTTGGGGGAGGCAAATTAGGGGTTAATAAATGTAGGTAGGTGGCGGCGATGTTAGGGACGGCAGATTAGGGGTTAATAATATTTAACTAATATTTGCGAGGCGGGAGTGCAGCGGTTAAGGGTTAATATGTTTATTATAGTGGCGGCGATGTCGGGAGCGGCAAATTAGGGGTTAATAATTTTAATTTAGTGTTTGTGATGCGGGAGGGCCTCGGTTTAGGGGTTAATAGGTAGTTTATGGGTGTTAGTGTAATTTTTAGCACTTTAGTTATGAGTTTTATGCTACAGCGTGTAAAACTGATAACTACTGACTTTAGAATGCGTTACGAATCTTGACGGGATAGGGTGTACCGCTCACTTTTTGGCCTCCCAGGACAAGCTCGTAATACCAGCGCTATGGAAGTCCCATTGAAAATAGACTATACGCAAATTGCGTAAGTTGATTTGCGGTAAGGTCAAAAAAGTGTGCGGTGCCCCTAAATCTGCAAGACTCGTAATACCAGCGTTAGTAAAAAAGCAGCGTTATAAGGCTTAACGCTGCTTTTTTTACTCATAACGCAAGACTCGTAATCTAGCCAAAAGCATTTTATACTAAAGTTCTGATGTAAATAAATAAGTAAAAGTTTAAATCATGCGATAGTTCATGCGATCGTGGGGTTACAATGATGGGATCGGGTCAAGGTGGAGAGCCTATGGCTAGGAATGCCATCCAGCCGGCGATCCCATTTACCAAGCCGCTATGGCTTCAGGACAGCCAGATGAATAGGACATTCCATGCCGTCCTAATGGTGCTAAAGCCCAGCACAGTTAGGACGGCATGGAACACCCTAACTATGGAAAGGGGTTAATTCAACATTTTATGGGGGTTTCAGTTTATTATCCATTTAACTTCATGTAAATAATTATCATCCTCATTAAATAAATTTAATGTGTACCCCATTATAAATTAATCAAATACAAGAAGTGAAAATTGAGTTATAGTGAAAAAAACAGGTCACTCTATTACTGCTTCAAACTCATGAAAATTTTATTTTCTTGATGTCTTAATTTCCATTCCTGGCAAAAGTGGAAGTGCAGACATTGCACACTGTAGTGACCCAATTTTAACTCTCCTTAAAGGGACACTGAACCCAATTTTTTTATTTTGTGATTCAGATAGAGCATGCAATTTTAAGCAACTAATTTATTCCTATTGTCAAATTTTCTTCATTCACTTGCTATCTTTATTTGAAAAAGAAGGCATCTAAGCTATTTTTTGGTTCTGTACCATGGACAGCACTTGTTTATTGGTGGGTGAATTTATCCACCAATCAGCAAGAACAACCCAGGTTGTTCACCAAAAATGGGCCGGCATCTAAACTTACATTTTTGCATTTCAAATAAAGATACCAAGAGAATTAAGAAAATTTGATAATTGCTTTAAATTAGAAAGTTGCTTAAAATTGCATGCCCTATCTGAATCACAAAAGAAAAAAATGGGTTCAGTGTCCCTTTAATTGGCTTCATCAGAGAAGGAAACCTAGATGACCATTGCTTTATGCTCACTAAAAACTTACACTTATTAAATTCATATTTAAACATCTAGTAAAATGTTAAAACCTATACCTGTATACTATTCTCAGGCTAACTTTTACTTTCAATACACCATTCTATCTATCAGCATTATCATATCTGTCTGCTTTAAATTATAGTAAATAGGTTTTATATTTTTGCAGACTGTGCAGGTTGAAGGTCACTCAAAAAATGACTGTGTGTGTCTAAATATTGCCCAGAGGAGTAATATTCTGTGTTTTCCATTTGGATCTGTAACTGAAACCAAGAGTTCACACTTTGTAAACCTGCCAAGTTATCTGTGGTCACCGTTGGCAGCAGCCTAACTAATTGAGATTCCTCTGGTTGATTTTTAATTGATTTCATGACAGATATAATTAATGAAGGATATCTCATCCAGAGGGAATTCCCCTACTCATGCCATAGTTTCTTACAACATTTGTATTTTTTACTTAACTTGTTTAGTGCCAGATCAATAAGTTAATCAAATTCTAATTTACTTCTTTATTTAAAGTGTAACTGTTGCTTGAATACTACATTTTGCTCTGGAAATGGCATCACAAATATTTACTAAATTCAGGTATAAAATTCCTACATTGGCTAAGTGATTTTGGGATTAATACACAAAACACAACTCTATTTTTAACTCAGCACTATTTCTTATGATGTGTGCTTTGAGATATTTATCAAGGTTCTTAAATTACATAAGTGCCTCTAAAATAACTATAAACATATTTACTGTAAATACTTTTCTGTTATATGACATTACAGAAACTTGCCGTATATGTAGGGTTCTATTCAAATAAATAGTAATAATAATAAGCAACACAGAAAAATGATTTGTCATGAGAAAAATTGTATTTTGCTTCGTCCAAGATTAGCTCCTGAGGTAATTCACTTTGGCAGAATTTTGATAATATTATTCACCAGTTAACAAAAACGAGTTAACCCTTTATTTCATATGGAGAGTTTTTACAGGGCAACAGAGGAGCAGATGAAACGGAGCTGAAACTGAAATTCTTTAAATTAAAAGTTCTATTTGAATCAAGAAAGGTGAATTTTGACTTTCCCGTACTCATAAAATGTTTCAGCAACTGATAAGCTGGTATCAATTTCTGGGGATGTCACTGTGCACTACTTTTGTGATTATTAAAAAAATAAACATGAAGATAATTGTCACCCCAGTGGTGGTTCCAGAAACCTTGGTAGAGACATGAGTGTTCCTATTGTGGGTGGAGGTGTAATTACAGGTGTTCCATGGGACTGTTTAAGGCAGGGGGATGTCACAGGTCTTCTGAGGGCAGAGCCAGATGGTCTGAGGTGTGTGGATAGGCAATTGATGGACATGACCTCCGTAAAAGGAGAGGGAGTAGTAATTTTACCTTTCTCCTCCTCCTCAGCCCAATGAAGGGGAGGGGGGAGTTGACAGTGCTTGCTCCCCCTTAGAATTGCCAGTGTGCCACACACATATACATATTTAGACCTTGCAACATACATGTCATAGTCACATGGAAAGAACAGCAGTGATCCAGCATTTTAGTGTTGCAGATATACAGTACTTGGCTATATAATACGGTATTTGTTGTGGCTCTAAGTGTTGCAGATAGGAAGAGGAATACTGCAATTGACCAGAAGTGCTACTTTAATCTGCCCAAAAGAATATACTGGCAGCTTAACCTTTAAGTTTGTACATGTATAGGGGATTGAGAGCTAATACTCTGTGCTAAAAATAGCACAGTCAAGCTTTGGAGGATCCATGTTTCAAAATGTAGAAAAGAAAAATGATTATTCACAATAAAAGAGCATACATTACATTTTGTTATGCAGAGCATACATTACATTTTGTTATGCAGAGCATACATTACATTTTGTTATGCAGAGCATACATTACATTTTGTTATGCAGAGCATACATTACATTTTGTTATGCAGAGCATACATTACATTTTGTTATGCAGAGCATACATTACATTTTGTTATGCAGAGCATACATTACATTTTGTTATGCAGAGCATACATTACATTTTGTTATGCAGAGCATACATTACATTTTACTATGCAGATCTGCACATATGTCCCTCACAATTGTTTCCTACACAAGGAGACTACAGTTGCACCTGTTAGTGTTGTGTATGGTAATTGATGGCACACATTAGGGAATACATATATTCTGGCACTCAGCAGTTTAGGATCATCCAGTAAAGAAGGAATTTCATATATCAATGTTGGCAGTGTCTGAGAGATCAAAGCAAAGCAAACTGAATCTGAAAGAAACATCAAAGCTTTATTTTCACTGGCGCCAGGAAAGCCACCAATATTCTGTCATGTTGTCTGTGCCATTTTTAAAAAAAAAAAATAACCATAAACCCCAAAAATGTCTATCATGCATATGGAGGAGCACTTTATACATATTGGAAAATATTTGTTTGCTTACAAAAATTAATCTGTTTGTTTTGATTTTGAACAGGCAGCGCATGTTTGTGTATCACAGATCCTTAAAGGGACATTAAACCTAAAATTTCATCCCTCATAAAATGTATAATTATACATAATTAACCCCTTCACTACTGGGAATTTCAGAGAAAAACTTGCTGAAAATACCAGAGAATTGTTTGCATTTTTGCTATCACTCCATTTAAATAGAAATATAGCCTATCAACACTATATATTTTTTTAAGTAGATAACCCAATATATTGATCTAAGTCTGTTGTATATTACATGCCAAAATGCTGCTACCAAATGCGATTGTATAAAAAAAGTGTTAACTTTTCACAAACTTTGGGTTACTCACTGAAATTATTTGCATCCCGCTTGAGTAATCATGAAACAAATTATTGTAAAAGCTTCTCTGGGATCCTCTTTCTTCAGAAATAGCAGACATGAATGGCTTAGTCATTGGTTTTTGGTAATTAGAAGGCCACTAATTGCAGCTGTGCCCCACACTTCAGAAGTTCCCAGCAGTGAACGGGTTAATTAATTAACTGGTAAGAGAAATAGTATTGTAATGTAGGTATTACCCTCATAACTGACATTTCCCACCTCTCTGATCCCCCTCCCAAATAGCTTTCTGTAGTGTAGTGGCCCCCCCTTCCTCTCCCCCCATCCAAACCTTTTTTCTGTACTGCACATCCCTCCCTCTCTTTTCAAGATATTTCTTTTCTGCAGTGTAGGGCTCTCCCTCAAACTCCACTGCTGGGCCACCCACCCGCTTCCCACCTTCCCTCCCACACCTTCTGCTGGCGCCAGCAGAGATAATGTTCCGTTATCATATGAAGACAGATGCCTGCAACTCAGGACCAGCATCTCTCGGCTGTCACTTAACAACCAAGATTCCTGGAGCTCCCAGAAACTGGGATGTAGCTTTACATTATGCAGTATGATAGGCTATGTACCACATGACATAGATCTATATCATTTAGGCACAAGGGGTTCAACTTTGTAATGCATTTTCATGATTTATTTTGCTTCCTTTTCCATTAAATGAACTCCTAAAATTGTTTTTACTCCTTCCTTCTGCAGAATACAATGCCCTAACAATCCTATGTGCTGCACATTGATTAGTTAATATGTGCAGGAGCTTGTTTATATGTGTTCCTAGTTGTCCACAGTAAAAGAAGTAAATTAAAGAAAATTCAAGATCATTTTCAAGGGGCGTGTCCCAAGACTACAAAGCAATACTGTTTGGGGAAGATCAGAGAGGTGTGTGTCAAGAGGGCTCCCTACACTACAAACATTGAAAAAATATATATTTTAAAATAAATAAATACATAAAATCCCTAAACTGCATACTGGCAGACTGTCTGCCAGTACCTAAGATAGTGATGACCATTTGATGGGGGGGGGGGGAGAGAGCTGCTTGGGAGGTAACAGGTTCGGATCAGGGGTGGGAGGTGTCAGATGGGAGGGCAATCCCTACACTAGAGTAAATATTCATCTTACAAGCTACCTGATTAACCCCTTCACTGCAGGGAATTTCAAAAGTATGGTGCGCAGCTGCAATTAGCAGCCTTCTAATTGCTAAAAACTTTAAACCCTGTATGAAATGAAAGTACCTGTTTTATCCACACTGTAGAAGGAACATTTAAATTACATTTATTTACCCCAAGAAACAGGCAAAGTCCAATTTCTCATTTAGGTGATATGGTGCAAGGGAGGTATATCCAACAACATTCTTTTCTCAATAAACACTTGTCCTCTCCCCCCCTCGACCATGTATCAGGCCTCTGTTAATACCAAGACATTTTAGGGTATCAGATTCAGCATTATGTAAAGACATAAAATGTTCACCACACAGAGCAGATCTTTGGAATTTATGTCATTTTGATGCTCTTTTAGTCTGTCATTGAACATTTGCTTGGTTTTACCTATGTAATACCTTGGGCATGAACAAAATAGTAAATAGACCAAACCTTCATTGTTGCAATTAAAGAAATACCTAACTTACACTTAGATTACCAGTTTAGCGCTAAACAGGGTGCAAAACTAACGCCAAAAAAGTTGAGTTGTGCTGTGCGATATGGTGGCGTTAAGCTCCATACCGCACAAAATCCAAGGGCTGATTTGACGTGCTCGTGCACTCTTTCCCCCATAGACATCAATGGGGAGAGAGTGTTACAAAAAAAACAAACTCCTGAAGTGCGGAATGAAAAATCTCAGTAACACAACCCCATTGATGTCTATGGTGGAAAAAAAGTTACGTTTAAACCTAACACCCTAACATAAATCCCAAGTCTAAACACTCCTAATCCGCCACCCCCGACATCACTGACACTATAATAAAGTTATTAACCCCTATTCCGCTGCTCCCTGACATCGCCTGTACTAATAAAAGCACCCAGGACATACTTGAAAATGAGAGAAATCTCAATGTGTCCTTCTTGGTAAAATATTTTATAAATGAATATTAACCCCTAATCTGCTGCTCCCCGACATCACCAACACTATAATAAAGTTATTAACCCCTAAACCCCCGGCCTCCCATATCGCAGCCACTAAATAAACCTATTTTGGGGGGGGGAAAGTTGCGTTTAAACCTAATACCCTAACATAAATCCCAAGTCTAAACACCCCTAATCCGCCGCCCCTGACATCACTGACACTATAATAAAGTTATTAACCCCTATTCTGCTGCTCCCCGGCATCGCCGATACTAATAAAAGCACCCAGGACATACTTAAAAATGAGAGAAATCTCAATGTGTCCTTCCTGGTAAAATATTTTATAAATAAATATTAACCCCTAATCTGCCACTCCCCGACATTGCCAACACTATAATAAAGTTATTAACCCCTAAACCTCCGGCCTCCCATATCGCAGCCACTAAATAAAACTATTTTGGGGAAAAAAATATTTAGTTTAAACCTAACACCCTAACATAAACCCCAAGTCTAAACACTTCTAATCCGCCGCCCCCGACATCACGGACACTATAATAAAGTTATTAACCCCTATTCCGCCACTCCCCGACATCGCTGACACTATAATAAAGTTATTAACCACTATTCCGCCGCTCCCCGACATCGCCGACACTAATAAAAGCTATTAACCCCTAATCCGCCAATCCCTGACATCGCCAACACTATAATAAAGTTATTAACCCCTAAACCTCCGGCCTCCCACATCGCCACCACTAAATAAACCTATTAACCCCTTAACCTCCGGCCTCCCACATCGCCGCCACTAAATAAACCTATTAACTCCTAAACCGCCAGCCCCCCACATCGCAAAACACTAAATTAAACTATTACCCTCTAAACCTAACAACCCCTAACTTTAAATTAAAATTACAATATAACTATGTTTAAATAAATTAATAAAAACTTACCTGTGAAATAAAAATAAACCTAACATTAAACTATAAATTAACCTAACATAACTATTCTAATAAAATAAAAAAATACTACCAATTAAAAAATCTAAATTACAAATTTAAAAAAACCTAACACTTCAAAAAAATCTCAAATCAGCCAATAGGATTTCAGTAGCTCTCATCCTATTGGCTGTTTTTGTGTGTTTTTATAGGAAAAGTTACTATGTACCAATTAGTCTTTTAAACTGGGTTCTCGCCTAGCTGTCACATGTGGATAGTCTCCCACTTCCTTAGCTATCCCTTCATTGCTAGTCAAATCCTCCCAATGTTTTTTCCAAATGTTTTTAACATATTTCCAAAGACAGTTATATTGCATTATCAATTGTATAGGGTATACACTTACTTTCTTGTGAGGTAAAAAAGATATTCTCTATGTGTGTGTACTGCTCTAACTTTAGCTCACTTTACTAGACACCTGGAGTATCTATGGGATAGAAATCTATTCTCCATGTCAATGGCTTGTTCCTCAAACGTTTTCCTAGAGCAACAATTTCTACACAATCTTTTGTGGGAAGGAAGATGACTAGATGCTGAAAGGAAACTATTTGTTGGTGTCTCTTTTCTAAAGTTATCAGCTTCACTGTATGTCCCCTGTTTCTTTATTTAATGTCCAAGAATGAAAACTCCACTTCACTGTACTGCAATGTGAGGAAAATGTTATAGTGGTTAATATTACATTTGACACAACCTCTTTTAACATTAACTCAGGACTATCATACAGGATCAGTATGTCATCGACATAGTGTAACCAAATTAAGACATTATTCAAACCATACCTAGGCATATACTACTACTCTTTCCCAATCTCCCAGGTGAAGACAAGCATATGTGGGGGCACAAGTTGCCCCATTGCTGTTCCACGTAGCTGGCTATAAATCCTCCCATGTGAAAGGGATTTTGGAAATATTTCTTTCCACATTTTTGACAAATTGGTTCACCACTGGCGCCATACTCAGAGATGGCATGAACCTATATTTAGGTCTGAAATGACTGGTTACCTTCACCTGAAGTTCTGTATCTAATTAATAGTAATGAGAGAAAGCTATAGGTGTGTCATTGGATTCTGCCAATATACTTTTAAGATCATCAATGGCCAATCTGTCACCGTTCAAAGGTTCAAATACAATATCTCAATATTGTTCTTGCTTTTCATAATTTAAGCTAAAATTACCCACCTAGCAAAATGACAGAGGACATTTAAAAATTTGAATTTATCAAAACTTATAGTCAATCAAAAATATAAACCTTTCTTTAAAACACTCAAATGAGTTGAATTTAATTTAAAGGATGACAGGTTAGTCACCTGTATATCTTGTGTGGGAACTGTTAGTATTCCCTTTAATTTTTCTCAGCTTGATAGTGCACCATTCTTCCTCTGTCTACACTCTGTCCTTGCCTTCTCTGAAGACTCTGACATGCTGGATAACGTCTCCCTGAAAACCTGTATCTGTCCCTATTAGTCCATTTACTGACCCCTCTTCTCTTGTGATGGTCGGACCTGGACGAAACCCAGGTGCTGGACACTTGAAATTTGAGTGCTGGCTATACTATTGTCAGCATTTTGCACATACAGTATACTCATTTTGTGAAACTTGGTAGAGAGAGACTCTAACTCGACAGACTACATATATAGCACTCTTGGGGGTTAATATAGGGTATAGTTCTAAATGGTATGAAAGACTTTGTTCCTTTAGGCAAATTAGAGTTACTGATGGTCTAGTGAGTTTGCGTGTTCAACGTTAAAACATAACTTTTATTGTGTCAAAATTAATATAAAATACTGGAAATAAATTTAAAAACACACTTAGATGCTAAAGACTCAGTGGTTAACCTGTTCTTTTTAAGTAGATTCTAGCCAGGTAGGTTATAGGTTATACTGGTAACCTTCTAAAGTACAATTGCATCAAGTTAATTGAACCTGATGCAGACTTATAACAAGAGGTCATGTAATAGTTGTGTGTATATCTGTGTAATAGACCAAACAGAGTAAAATATTCTGTAGTCTTAAATAGTAATAATCTTAATAAGACATCACTTTGTTATACACAACAGTTACTGTGTATTACAATTTGACCATTTGTTAATACAGCTCTAATTCTATTGCATCACCTCAATACTGTCTACTGGTGGATATTATACTTTGTATGCTAACATGGGGTGATAAGAGTACCACAAATCTTATTAAGGAGATTAATGGTGCTGTAGTCAGCAATTTTTAACCCAATGTGTTCATTCTGAATGTCAGATTAATAATCCACATACAGACAGCCCCTACTATCTTCATAGGATTATTGTAGGCTCATGTGTTTGGCGTGACACTTGTGCTTCATGACTCACATATATTGGTTAAAAATTATTAATATACAGTTATAACCCTTAAATAGGGTGTGCTGAAATAGTTTTTAGATTTATTGTGGGTTCATGTATTTTTATATAGCTCATATGTACTATAAGTTAATATTGCCCACTCGTATAAATCTACCTACAGCCCTTTAATTTAACAGTTAGTATGTTTAGTATACTGCTAATGTTGCATCAGTACCCACTTTCTTGAAATACTTGTTGTGGTATCATGTATCATACTATATATTTTTGTTATACGCTTATATATTGGCACACTATTTGTATGTCATATACAGGAGCTCAACTCATGCATTATTCAACATATTTGTTGTTGGTTCGTGTGTTTAGTGCAATATTTGTTTGTCAGAGCAGGGCCCCTATGCACAATTGAAAATTCCGCGCATGTGCAGGTTCAAGGCTATAGATATTCAGATAGAGCTAGTCAATAAATATAGTATATTATGTTTACAGATATTAGTGGTACCACCAACTTATTTGTAGACTTATAATTATAACGTAACCGTTATTGTCAAATGAGTGAGAGAGGTAATCTTTAGTTTGATATAGATGTACACTTTGTATACCGTGTTTTCAAGGCAGTGTTAATTCTCAAAATGAAAATTCAGTATACCTATGTCCTACACGCTATAACTACTCAGGTGCAGCTCATCCGTTTTGGTATACAGTGTTACAATTTAAATTACTGATGATACCACACGTTGGTTGTAAGTTTGTAACTGTAGCATAGCGGTTATTGCCAATAGGTGACAGAGCTGTTTGCTGATTATATAGAGAGTTTTAAGTGCAGCTAACTCGAACACAAATGCTGTCTAATTTCAGCACACACATGCAATGCCGGTTTTACCAATTCAAATGGGGCTACTGCTGACCACACCACTCGGTATATAGCCGGTGGAGTAGATGCAATCTTACCCAGTAATCATTAAATTGTATGCCATTATTATATATTTAATATTTAATTCCCAGCTTGCAGGTAAAAGTTTATCTGTGTCGAGTAGCTCCTACCGCTCTGCCCCACAGCTAGATATACAGATTTGGTATCGTTTGCACATCAAGTCTATTAAACGAATATCGAGCGTGTAAGAACAAACATAGTTAGATTTTAACCAGGATAATAACCACCTAAAGCTAGTGTTTAAGTGAATTTAGAACAGGTTTAGTAATATAGCATTCTAAGGCTCATCTAAAAATACAGGAGCTCCAGGACTCCTCACCAATTCCCTAACGTCCCTAACATGTTTCGCCCTAATGGCTTTCTCAAAGGGTGAGCGCGCCGCTCACTGACTGGTTATTTAAAAGGTTTTGGGTCCCGCCCTTCTGATGACGTCACAATTCTACTTGTAACTAGATGCTTCCTATTGGACCACCTTATCATTACTGATGAAAGTTACATTTTGTTGTTAATACATTCAGATCCATGTCAGAAGACTGTTGTATTCATATCAGAACTGTCAGTCTATTATTTAAGACCATTAGATCTAACCACAGTCTTTTAAACTATTATAACATTCGTTCCCATAACGTTGTTTTCTTGAACATATATTTTATAAAAACAAAGATTTATTTTTTTGTATCAGAGACAATGCGATTATTGTCATCCTATTTTCCTTGCTTTTGACTTACTTTTATGGAGTAACAGCTGTTAACTAAATCTTATAATGTAACATTATACAGGGAGTGCAGAATTATTAGGCAAGTTGTATTTTTGAAGATTAATTTTATTATTGAACAACAACCATGTTCTCAATGAACCCAAAAAACTCATTAATATCAAAGCTGAATAGTTTTGGAAGTAGTTTTTAGTTTGTTTTTAGTTATAGCTATTTTAGGGGGATATCTGTGTGTGCAGGTGACTATTACTGTGCATAATTATTAGGCAACTTAACAAAAAACAAATATATATCCATTTCAATTATTTATTTTTACCAGTGAAACCAATATAACATCTCAACATTCACAAATATACATTTCTGACATTCAAAAACAAAACAAAAACAAATCAGTGACCAATATAGCCACCTTTCTTTGCAAGGACACTCAAAAGCCTGCCATCCATGGATTCTGTCAGTGTTTTGATCTGTTCACCATCAACATTGCGTGCAGCAGCAACCACAGCCTTCCAGACACTGTTCAGAGAGGTGTACTGTTTTCCCTCCTTGTAAATCTCACATTTGATGATGGACCACAGGTTCTCAATGGGGTTCAGATCAGGTGAACAAGGAGGCCATGTCATTAGATTTTCTTCTTTTATACCCTTTCTTGCCAGCCACGCTGTGGAGTACTTGGACGCGTGTGATGGAGCATTGTCCTGCATGAAAATCATGTTTTTCTTGAAGGATGCAGACTTCTTCCTGTACCACTGCTTGAAGAAGGTGTCTTCCAGAAACTGGCAGTAGGACTGGGAGTTGAGCTTGACTCCATCCTCAACCCGAAAAGGCCCCACAAGCTCATCTTTGATGATACCAGCCCAAACCAGTACTCCACCTCCACCTTGCTGGCGTCTGAGTCGGACTGGAGCTCTCTGCCCTTTACCAATCCAGCCACGGGCCCATCCATCTGGCCCATCAAGACTCACTCTCATTTCATCAGTCCATAAAACCTTAGAAAAATCAGTCTTGAGATATTTCTTGGCCCAGTCTTGACGTTTCAGCTTGTGTGTCTTGTTCAGTGGTGGTCGTCTTTCAGCCTTTCTTACCTTGGCCATGTCTCTGAGTATTGCACACCTTGTGCTTTTGGGCACTCCAGTGATGTTGCAGCTCTGAAATATGGCCAACTGGTGGCAAGTTGCATCTTGGCAGCTGCACGCTTGACTTTTCTCAGTTCATGGGCAGTTATTTTGCGCCTTGGTTTTTCCACACTCTTCTTGCGACCCTGTTGACTATTTTGAATGAAGCGCTTGATTGTTCGATGATCACGCTTCAGAAGCTTTGCAATTTTAAGAGTGCTGCATCCCTCTGCAAGATATCTCACTATTTTTGACTTTTCTGAGCCTGTCAAGTCCTTCTTTTGACCCATTTTGCGAAAGGAAAGGAAGTTGCCTAATAATTATGCACACCTGATATAGGGTGTTGATGTCATTAGACCACACCCCTTCTCATTTCAGAGATGCACATCACCTAATATGCTTAATTGGTAGTAGGCTTTTGAGCCTATACATCTTGGAGTAAGACAACATGCATAAAGAGGATGATGTGGTCAAAATACTCATTTGCCTAATAATTCTGCACTCCCTGTATTATTGACTACTAGATGTGCAGTGCTAATGTCGGAAATTGTATTGTTGTGACAAAATGGTGACAAATAAAAAATATATAAATAAAGAAAAAAGTAAACAATAAGATGCAGAATAAGGATTATAGTGCTCAATTTGTGAAATGGAGTGTGCTATCGTGAATATTTGTGTTCATTTTGTTAAGGATGAATCAGTCTAGTTATGTGACTGTGTTGTGCAAAAATTGCTCAAGAATTTAAAAGATTTTGTATATTTACATAGATACCATTATTATTAAGTGATGATATCTATTGTGTAGTATAAATCTTACAAAAAAGTATCAATTTTTATGTGAAATTTACTAAAGTTAAGTGAGTTGAACTTAATTTGAAGGATTTTTATTAGAAGTGATTGTGACAGTGTTGTGTTTACTGACTTTGATGACCAGGTTTGAAATGTTACATTTTGATAGTTGTAGTAACCAGTTTTTTATAGGAATATGATATTTTTTCTGTATATGGTTAGGTCTTATATTTAGTAGTGACTATTGGTATGTGATTCTGAAATATATAAATAATTCAACAGATACTGACAGTAGTCTCCACATTGATTTAGCCAATCTAATCAATAGTTGTATGATATTTCCAGGATTGGGGTCCTATAGGGTTATGAATATTGACCCCACATTTGGGGTCCTGTAGAATTGTGAATTTCAATCTTTACAAGAAAGATGAGAAGTTGTTATTTTCATTAAGACCTGAGGGTTGGACTGAATTCATTAAGAAAATATATCTACTTTCCGCTTGTAGTAGTTTGTTTTCTAGGTTTCCACCCCTAATACCCAGGTTTATTTTTTGTAGTCCAAAGCATTTCAGATCACTTTGTCTACAATTGTGTTTTTTCATAAAATGTCTTGCTACTGATGTTAATTGTTTTCCTGCTTGTAGGTCTTTTGCTGCATTTTTGATGTTTCTAAGATGCTCTTGCAATCTTGTTCTTATTTTTCTGGTTGACATCCCTATGTAAAATAGGTTACATGTACATTTGATTGCATAGATGATCCCCTCTGTTTGACAGTTAATATGTGAGTTTATTGTATGGGTTTTGTTAAATCGGTCCTTTACTGTGTGTGTTTTCACCATGTGACAACATGTTGAACATGTACCACATTTAAAGGATCCTTTGGTAAAGGCTGTTGCTGTTTTTTTACTTTGCAGATGACTAGGGCTAATTAGATCTTTTAGATTGCTACTTCTCCTATAACCTGTTAAGATTTTTGGTCCTAGAATTTTGTTTAGGATAGGATCTGATAGTACAATATGCCAATTGTCTTGTAAGATTTTCCTTACATGTGAACTAGCTGGATTGTATGTAGAAATAAATCTGATGTTTTCCTGTTGGGATTTTTGTTTTTTCTGTAGGAGCTCATTCCTGTCAGTGCATCTAGCTCGATGTTCTGCTTTTTTAATTGATCTTTTGCTATAACCTCTGGCCAGTAGTCTTGTTGTTACTTCTTTGGCCCTTTTGTTGTAGTTGATATCTGAGGAACAGTTTCTCCTCATTCTGAGGAATTCGCCCACCGGTAGGGCTTGTATAGTGTTTGGTGCATGTGCACTTGTATTGTGTAAGACACTGTTAGTTGCTGTTGGTTTTCTGTGTACATCCATGGATAGGAGTCCTTCTGTAGTTTTACTGATTTCTAAATCCAGAAAGTTGATCTTTGTTAGACTGGTTTCATGAGTTAATTTAATATTGAGCCTATTCCTATTGAGATTTTGGAGAAAGAGATCTAATTCATTCTTGGTGCCCTCCCAAAGGAACAGTATGTCATCTATAAACCTTATCCAGAGGGGAATTTTCTCTAGGAACTGTGAATTTTTATCAGAGAAGACATATTTTTGCTCCCACCATCCTAAGAATATGTTGGCGTAGGTAGGGGCACAAGCAGTACCCATCGCGGTTCCTCTTTCCTGTAGGAAGAAGCCATTATTAAAGGTAAAATAATTATGTTTGAGTACAAATTGGAGTAGATGTAATACAAACTCATCATGTAATCTGTCTTCCTCTGATCCCATAGTTAGGAACCACCTCACTGCTTCTAAGCCCAAATCATGTTCAATGCATGTGTACAATGATTCTACGTCCGCAGTTACCAACCATGTTTCAGATGAAATGTGAATATTTTCCAATCTTTTTAGTACATCTGTGGTGTCTTGGACATAGGATGTTATTTGAGTTAGGTAATTTCTCAATCTGTAAGCTACGAACTGACTTGCTTTTTCAGTAAGACTGTTTATCCCTGAAACAATTGGTCGGCCTGGGGGATGATGTTTGTTCTTATGAATTTTGGGGATCAGATAGAAGGTTGCCACTGTAGGTTTTGTGACTTTAAGAAAATTATACTCTTTATTATCTATGATGTTATCATTTTTGGCCACTTGTATCAAGTTAATATACTTGTTCAAGTATTCTTGAGTTGGGTTGTACCCCAATTTTGAATAACATCTCTGATCTCTTATCTGTCTCCAATCTGTACATGTTCATAGGCCACAGAACAATATTGCCCCCCTTATCTGAATTTCTTATGATGACGTCTTGCCAAGATTGCATATCTTTTAAAGCCTTACGTTCTTTCAATGTTAGATTTTGATTGGCATTTTTGTTATTTTTAGGGATAGACATTATCTTTGCACAGACTATATCATTGTAGACTTGTAGTTGGGAACACATTTTAGGCATGAAAGAGGATTTATTTTTAATTTTAGTTCTCCAATTGTCCCCTGTTTCAGTTGAAATTTGCAGTTCTCCTGTTTCAGTTACAGTTTGCATTTCACTTTCAGAAAGGAGAGTTTCTAAGTTTTCCAAAGTGGTTCTTTCTTCGTCTGAGAGTGAGTCTGAGTCACTTCCATTTTTAGTTAGATGGAATCTTTTCAAAGCAATCTTCCGGAGGAAAAGTTGAATGTCTTTAATTGTTTCAAATCTATCTATTACAGGGGTCGGGCAGAAGGTCATGCCTTTCGTGAGAACCTCAATATGATCTTTTGTTAAGAGTTTTGAGGATAAGTTGATAATTCTTAGGGAGTCTACTTCATCTGTGAGAAGGGACTTGGGGGTCTCTGGTATGGTTTCCAGCCTTTCTTGTTTGTTTTGTTGTGTGGTTGGCTTTTGTTGTTTCTTTTTGCCTTTCCCCCTGCCTCTTCTGGTGTGTCTGAACTTGAAGAGGCCTTTCCTCCTAAAAAATCTTTCCTTTTGCCCCTTGTGATTCTCATGTGGCTATCTGTTACTGGAATTGATGGTTCACTATCAGATTCATGTGTTTCTGATTCCTCTCCTTCTGTGTCCGAGACATCACTCTGTACAATGTTTACCCTGGAGGGTTTGTTAGTATTAGGGTTAAATTTCTTTTTCCATTTGTATACTTTGTTGTTAGCATAGTCATTTTTGTCTCTGGATAGTTTACCCTGTTTAGTTGATTTTATTTCCTCTTCATATTTGTCCAGTTCCTTCTGATATTGTTTGTAAAGTGGCTCAAATTCTTGTAACTTTTCAAACTCTTGTAGTTTGATGTTAATTTCTTGTATTTTACTCTCTAGAATATCATATTCAGCTTTATCATGCTTAATTAGTATCTGCATTAATTTTGCTGAACACTCTGAAAGAGCTTTCTCCCATTCTATACTGTGCTCTGGATTTTTAAATTCGAAAGCAGGGAACAGTTGGATTCTTAATCCTCTTGGGATTAAGTTGAGTTCGATATATTTTTCAAAAAAATGATGATGTGATCTTGATAAAGGCACCCGCCGAAACGCGTAGATTTGCCCTCCTGAGTGTGCACCCTCTTTTGATGCTATATGCCCACACTGTGGGATGTTGAACTTATAAGCGGATTCACCATAACTAACGTTTGAACGCTGACAAACGCAAAAAAGAAGCAATTAACTACAAAGAACCTCTACGGACAGATAAAATTGTCCCGGTCCTCAGAACCTCAAAGTAAATTTACCTGTATCTGAAACTGATATCAGGATCCAAGATAATATCATCCAGAAATACCACAAGCCTCTTAGAGACTCCAGCAAACCCTGAACATCAAATTCACCATATTAATAGGGTAAATAGTCTCAGAGACCAACGATCACGATTTTAACCAAAGACCCAAATACCAACAAACACTACAAGCCTCCTAGAGACTCCTGCAAACCCTATACATCAAATCTACCAAAAACAGGGTAAAAAGTCTCGGAGACCAACGAGTCCTTCCTTTTATCAAATATCTAACACCACATCCACAAGTGAAATTGGCAAAGAAACCTTAAGCACATCGATTTCTCCAGATATATCCAATATAGAAACACCAATTGTCTCTCCTCTTAAAAGACTTGCAAAAATTTGAAACAACGTTACAATTTTTCTTTTCATAAGTTGCAATTTTTGACCTTTTAAGATAAAGAGCGTCTTAAACATAAGACTGTCATCTATTTCCTTTTGTCTCCTCAACGGCCTATCCTGGACATATATTAAGGCCATTTTAAAAGTTTTTTATCCAAGACAAAAACGTGAGTAAAAGTAAAACATTCATATAAAAAACTTTCTAAACAAAAAACGAATTCAATCAAATTAATTGATCAGACTATATGAACAAATTGAAAACAAATCAAAAAGACTGTTCATAATTCTCCAATGTTGTCCTTATATTAATTGTATATTGTTTTTAATGTTTTAAAGTATTAGAGCTCTATACTTACAATTCTAACTTGTTTTAAGTATTTTAAATAAATACTATCTATATATAAGCTTCATTACTATTACTTTTATTTTCATTTCTACTGTGATAATACACATAGTGAAAAACACTCTGACACAACTTTCTTAACCCACACCATAAGCTCCCCTCACCTTGGTTAATTCACGTTTCATTTATTAGACAGTCGTTTGAAGGAACAACTGTCAATTATTGTAGGGTACAGAGCGAGGTTACAAAAACTATTTCTTTAGATAAAAATTATTTATCTCTAAATATACACACACTAGGTGCACTCACTCTATACTTGTTCCTCCAAAAAAATGATGGTTCCACCATACTTTGTCCTGTTTGTACATTTGTGAATTTCCTTTAATGTTTGGTTCATAGAGTCTGGGTTGTGTGAGGTGTTAGTTTGTGGATTTTCAAAAACCAAGTTTAAATCAGTTTCTCTTTTTTGTTGCCTAGATGCTCTATCTGTTTCCCATTTGGAAGACATGATGTGCAATGGGTCTTTGTGAAGTTTATATAGGTGTGCTCTGTTGATGAGAAAACCTGGTAACCAGGTTATACACAAATTTTGCTAGAGAAAGGAGGTATCAACGGCACTACTAGCCTAATGTGGCTTGAATATTTCTAATTCCCAATTTAACCCCTGTTTGTCCTTAGTATATGTGGGGATAATTCCCTTATAAAAATGTGGACTACTGAAGGTGCTATGTAGTTTTCAACATGTGAAACTTGGTAGAGAGAGGCTCTAACTCGACAGACTACATATATAGCACTCTTGGGGGTTAATATAGGGTATAGTTCTAAATGGTATGAAAGACTTTGTTCCTTTAGGCAAATTAAAGTTACTGATGGTCTAGTGAGTTTGCGTGTTCAACGTTAAAACATAACTTTTATTGTGTCAAAATTAATATAAAATACTGGAAATAAATTTAAAAACACACTTAGATGCTAAAGACTCAGTGGTTAACCTGTTCTTTTTAAGTAGATTCTAGCCAGGTAGGTTATAGGTTATACTGGTAACCTTCTAAAGTACAATTGCATTTCTAGGACCAAAAATCCTAACAGGTTATAGGAGAAGTAGCAATCTAAAAGATCTAATTAGCCCTAGTCATCTGCAAAGTAAAAAAACAGCAACGGCCTTTACCAAAGGATCCTTTAAATGTGGTACATGTTCAACATGTTGTCACATGGTGAAAACACACACAGTAAAGGACCGATTTAACAAAACCCATACAATAAACTCACATATTAACTGTCAAACAGAGAGGATCATCTATGCAATCAAATGTACATGTAACCTATTTTACATAGGGATGTCAACCAGAAAAATAAGAACAAGATTGCAAGAGCATCTTAGAAACATCAAAAATGCAGCAAAAGACCTACAAGCAGGAAAACAATTAACATCAGTAGCAAGACATTTTATGAAAAAACACAATTGTAGACAAAGTGATCTGAAATGCTTTGGACTACAAAAAATAAACCTGGGTATTAGGGGTGGAAACCTAGAAAACAAACTACTACAAGCGGAAAGTAGATATATTTTCTTAATGAATTCAGTCCAACCCTCAGGTCTTAATGAGAATAACAACTTCTCATCTTTCTTGTAAAGATTGAAATTCACAATTCTACAGGACCCCAACTGTGGGGTCAATATTCATAACCCTATAGGACCCCAATCCTGGAAATATCATACAACTATTGATTAGATTGGCTAAATCAATGTGGAGACTACTGTCAGTATCTGTTGAATTATTTATATATTTCAGAATCACATACCAATAGTCACTACTAAATATAAGACCTAACCATATACAGAAAAAATATCATATTCCTATAAAAAACTGGTTACTACAACTATCAAAATGTAACATTTCAAACCTGGTCATCAAAGTCAGTAAACACAACACTGTCACAATCACTTCTAATAAAAATCCTTCAAATTAAGTTCAACTCACTTAACTTTAGTAAATTTCACATAAAAATTGATACTTTTTTGTAAGATTTATACTACACAATAGATATCATCACTTAATAATAATGGTATCTATGTAAATATACAAAATCTTTTAAATTCTTGAGCAATTTTTGCACAACACAGTCACATAACTAGACTGATTCATCCTTAACAAAATGAACACAAATATTCACGATAGCACACTCCATTTCACAAATTGAGCACTATAATCCTTATTCTGCATCTTATTGTTTACTTTTTTCTTTATTTATATATTTTTTATTTGTCACCATTTTGTCACAACAATACAATTTCCGACATTAGCACTGCACATCTAGTAGTCAATAATATAATGTTACATTATAAGATTTAGTTAACAGCTGTTACTCCATAAAAGTAAGTCAAAAGCAAGGAAAATAGGATGACAATAATCGCATTGTCTCTGATACAAAAAAATAAATCTTTGTTTTTATAAAATATATGTTCAAGAAAACAACGTTATGGGAACGAATGTTATAATAGTTTAAAAGACCGTGGTTAGATCTAATGGTCTTAAATAATAGACTGACAGTTCTGATATGAATACAACAGTCTTCTGACATGGATCTGAATGTATTAACAACAAAATGTAACTTTCATCAGTAATGATAAGGTGGTCCAATAGGAAGCATCTAGTTACAAGTAGAATTGTGACGTCATCAGAAGGGCGGGACCCAAAACCTTTTAAATAACCAGTCAGTGAGCGGCGCGCTCACCCTTTGAGAAAGCCGTTAGGGCGAAACATGTTAGGGACGTTAGGGAATTGGTGAGGAGTCCTGGAGCTCCTGTATTTTTAGATGAGCCTTAGAATGCTATATTACTAAACCTGTTCTAAATTCACTTAAACACTAGCTTTAGGTGGTTATTATCCTGGTTAAAATCTAACTATGTTTGTTCTTACACGCTCGATATTCGTTTAATAGACTTGATGTGCAAACGATACCAAATCTGTATATCTAGCTGTGGGGCAGAGCGGTAGGAGCTACTCGACACAGATAAACTTTTACCTGCAAGCTGGGAATTAAATATTAAATATATAATACTGGCATACAATTTAATGATTACTGGGTAAGATTGCATCTACTCCACCGGCTATATACCGAGTGGTGTGGTCAGCAGTAGCCCCATTTGAATTGGTAAAACCGGCATTGCATGTGTGTGCTGAAATTAGACAGCATTTGTGTTCGAGTTAGCTGCACTTAAAACTCTCTATATAATCAGCAAACAGCTCTGTCACCTATTGGCAATAACCGCTATGCTACAGTTACAAACTTACAACCAACGTGTGGTATCATCAGTAATTTAAATTGTAACACTGTATACCAAAACGGATGAGCTGCACCTGAGTAGTTATAGCGTGTAGGACATAGGTATACTGAATTTTCATTTTGAGAATTAACACTGCCTTGAAAACACGGTATACAAAGTGTACATCTATATCAAACTAAAGATTACCTCTCTCACTCATTTGACAATAACGGTTACGTTATAATAATAAGTCTACAAATAAGTTGGTGGTATCACTAATATCTGTAAACATAATATAATATATTTATTGACTAGCTCTATCTGAATATCTATAGCCTTGAACCTGCACATGCACGGAATTTTCAATTGTGCATAGGGGCCCTGCTCCGACAAACAAATATTGCACTAAACACACGAACCAACAACAAATATGTTGAATAATGCATGAGTTGAGCTCCTGTATATGACATACAAATAGTGTGCCAATATATAAGCGTATAACAAAAATATATAGTATGATACATGATACCACAACAAGTATTTCAAGAAAGTGGGTACTGATGCAACATTAGCAGTATACTAAACATACTAACTGTTAAATTAAAGGGCTGTAGGTAGATTTATACGAGTGGGCAATATTAACTTATAGTACATATGAGCTATATAAAAATACATGAACCCACAATAAATCTAAAAACTATTTCAGCACACCCTATTTAAGGGTTATAACTGTATATTAATAATTTTTAACCAATATATGTGAGTCATGAAGCACAAGTGTCACGCCAAACACATGAGCCTACAATAATCCTATGAAGATAGTAGGGGCTGTCTGTATGTGGATTATTAATCTGACATTCAGAATGAACACATTGGGTTAAAAATTGCTGACTACAGCACCATTAATCTCCTTAATAAGATTTGTGGTACTCTTATCACCCCATGTTAGCATACAAAGTATAATATCCACCAGTAGACAGTATTGAAGTGATGCAATAGAATTAGAGCTGTATTAACAAATGGTCAAATTGTAATACACAGTAACTGTTGTGTATAACAAAGTGATGTCTTATTAAGATTATTACTATTTAAGACTACAGAATATTTTACTCTGTTTGGTCTATTACACAGATATACACACAACTATTACATGACCTCTTGTTATAAGTCTGCATCAGGTTCAATTAACTTGATGCAATTGTACTTTAGAAGGTTACCAGTATAACCTATAACCTACCTGGCTAGAATCTACTTAAAAAGAACAGGTTAACCACTGAGTCTTTAGCATCTAAGTGTGTTTTTAAATTTATTTCCAGTATTTTATATTAATTTTGACACAATAAAAGTTATGTTTTAACGTTGAACACACAAACTCACTAGACCATCAGTAACTCTAATTTGCCTAAAGGAACAAAGTCTTTCATACCATTTAGAACTATACCCTATATTAACCCCCAAGAGTGCTATATATGTAGTCTGTCGAGTTAGAGCCTCTCTCTACCAAGTTTCACATGTTGAAAACTACATAGCACCTTCAGTAGTCCACATTTTTATAAGGGAATTATCCCCACATATACTAAGGACAAACAGGGGTTAAATTGGGAATTAGAAATATTCAAGCCACATTAGGCTAGTAGTGCCGTTGATACCTCCTTTCTCTAGTATACTCATTTTCTCTAGAAATAGGCTGACCATATTGCCGCTTTAAAAAGGGACACATATGAAAAATACATATGTCAGGGCTGTTTAAAGAAATGTTTTGGAATAATGTTCGATTATGAGAACCCTGACTTATGTATTTTTCATGTGTGTCTCTTTTTAAAGCTGCAATATGGTCAGCCTATCTAGAAAGCACTTTGGGAATGCTTAGAATAGACCTGCCCATGCATTTTAGTTTGCTCGCCTTTAATTGCTCTTTGACATTTGTTCTGCCTTTAGAGCTGTCAAATTCTTCCCTACAGCTTGGGATAGCATAATTGCCATTTTTATACTGAGCAAGCATATCTCACTTGCATTCTGGTGAGGTGTGGTTAGTTGGGTGTTGCTAGTCCCTTAAGCTGATGAGGAATTTTAATCTTGTATGACTTTTTGATATTGATTAGTATTTTTTTCTTTATGTGTGCCTTTGTAGGATGTTTATATGTGCACTTTCTGTGATTTTCATGCTGTGACAAGAGAGAATTAAAGAATCAATTATATAACTATATAAATTTTGAATAATAAAAAATAAATTTGTGTGCTGATTTCCCTTACTTTTTAGAATAAGTGTATCATGATTTCTTCCTTTTTCTTTATTTGTATGTAATATATATATAAATGCAGTATAACTATAAAAAGCTGACAAGAAAACATCACATGAACATCTCTATGTAAGTAAGGAAGATATTTTACCTTAAAATTCAGCTCACAATAGTAATAGTAATTCACTGAAATCTCATGAGATTTTAAAGTAAACTTCCTTAAACTGGGACTTCCGGTGGGTGGAGCTGAGGATCGGCAGTGCAGAGAAGGAGCTCCGTACATGGAGCTCTGAGAAAACCTTTAATCTGCTGCCGGACACCTTTGCCCACACCTTAGCCTTGTTGGGGGAACACCCGGACATCATCCTCAACTGGCCAAGTGGTGTGAAGGGCCAACAACTGCCCTTGCCCCCTGAAGCACTGAAAGTGCGCAACGGAACACCAGCCGCGGGCGCCATATTAGATCGTGACACGCAGCAGCTTATCGGAAGCTGTGAAAGCCCTGTCTCTCATCACAAAAGTAATCGGAAAGGAGGGTGAGTGCAGAGGAGCTTCACTACATTACAAAGCACAATAGTTCAGGACCTGCTATACCCATCACAGATCTGTCACACAGAGGGGGTTAAATTACCTACGTATAATTAGGCAGGCAATAATGGTGGGAAGTACTTACACAGAAACCCACTTCACAGCCATTAATCTACAGACCTAGCTGGGAGCACCTATTCTGCAATCACTTAAGACACCACTCACTGTGGAAGGAGCACAACTGGCCACCGCAAGAGAAAGGCACAAAGGGGATGCTTGCAACACCTGCTTTATTTCACCACAACACAGCTTTAACAGGTGCACTATTACTATACAGACTATCTGCCACTCCTTGGGACTCTATCTCTCATACCCACCGACACCCCAGCACAGAGACAGATTGTATGAGGGTTTGCTAATTGCACCATTATAAAGATTGTCCTTTTGCCTTTGGGAAAGAACCAGATTTTGAAGTGCCGCTGAAGCACAAACAAGGCCTGCATGATTCACCCACGTGGCTTAACAACTTTTATACCAACTAGCTATTTCACACATCATATAAGCTGCCCTCCGACTGCAGCTCAGCAGTGCCACATAAAGGCATAAAGCCATAACGCTGAAAATAAAATCATTTGAACTTTGCTATTATACTCTCCCTCTCTCCTGCCCTTCATATGAAGGTTGACAAATATTTAAGCCTCTTTCTAGTGCATTTGAGAACAAGATGACTTCAAAATCTAAACAAGCAGATAGGAAACAACGCCACGCCACAGAGGCGCAGATTGACAACCCTCCCTCACCAAGTTCCTCTCACTTACCAGCTAGTGATTCCACAAACCTCATGCAAGAACTAAAATCTTTCTTCCTGCCTAAGATGGAATCTCTCCAGGCAGGCATGGACACTTTAACTACTGAGGTGCGCCATTTTTCAACAAGGATGAATCAGGCAGAACCAAGATACCACTTCTACCTCCCTCCGACAATTACTACGCCAAAACCAGGCGCTCCAAGACAAAGTCGACGATCTGGAGAATCGTAGTAGACGCAATAACCTCCGTATAATTGGAATACCAGAGAGCATCAAGAACAAAGATCTATTGGAGTTCACAGCACTCACGTTTCCCAGACTATTAGGCATAGACCCGGATCGCCTTCCAATAGATGTGGAAAGAGCGCACCGCATCGGCCCGGACAACGGCCTCTCTACTGCCAATGCCACAAAACCCCGACAGGTCATATTTAAATGTTTAAACTACCAAGAAAAACTGACTTTGCTACGGGCCTACAGGTCACACAAGGCAGATATCATCTACGAGGGGAAAAAACTCCTGCTATTTCAAGATTTTTCAGCAGATGTATCCAAAATGAGCAAAGAATTCGCCCCTTATTGCTCCCAACTATATGAAGAAGGTAGGCAAGTTGCACTCCTTTACCCCGCCAAACTCAGGCTACAGACCCCTAGGGGTCCCAAGTTCTTCCGTTCCCCTAAAGAATTGAAAGCTTATCTAGAAGAAGAAAAGCAGCAACAAACTGACCCATAGAACATGTCGCTTCCCTCACTTACATACATATAAGACTCTTTTTAAGATGGGAGGTTCTGGACATAGGTGTCTCCGGACACAAGAGGCACTGGCGGCCGAGGAACGCCACATCACTACTGTGGTTACTCTTTGGAGCACCACTCCTCAAGACGCTGTTCTGCCTCAGGAGGGGGTTCCTCAGAGAACTCACCCTCTCAATCCTGGGACTGTTACTACACCAATAAATAAGTTTGTAGAAAATGTTGGTTATTGTGTGTTTTATTGTTTTTGTTCATTTTTGTTTTTGTTTTTTTATTTCCAAATTTTGTAATGTTCAATGTACTGCGTATTTGCTCTGCCTAGTCAATATCAAGGTGCCCCTTCTGGCCTTAAACTACAGTGTAAAGTCTGACCCCTATGATGCACCACCCCAGAAACACCCGTCACCTATATGTCTCAACAATGTCATATGTATAACTAATCAATTTCCTTTCCTTATAGCAGAGGGCATGGCTGTTATGCTCGGCGGATGGGTTGACTGGAGACTGACACTTAGACCTCAGATGAATAACCCAGATCAATTACTTTTCAGCGATGCCTGTGAGTTCTTCCCTCCATCACACTACATATCATGCCACATGCAAACCAACACCCTGTCTTACCTCCACCTCTCTCTTGACACATTACACACACACACGACTGGTGGAAGTAACCCACCCCCCCACCGACAAATATACCTGCTGCCCCCACCCCCCCACAAATTACTCCAATGACCACGAAACTTAATGTGATATCCTGGAATGTAGGGGGAATAACATCCCCAACTAAAAGAAGTAGAATCCTCCAGTACCTTAACTCCATACATGCAGACATTGCACTGCTACAGGAAACACACCTCACCGCAGAAGAACATGAAAAATTAAAGATTAGATGGGTGGGACAAATTATGTACTCGCCGTCAGAGGGGAGAAAGCGTGGGGTAGCAATTCTAATACGAAAAAACCTACCACTGACCTTCTCTAACACCAAAATCGATAAACAAGGCCGCTTTATATTCACCACGCTTCACATTCACACCAGCACTTTCCAGCTATGTAATGTATATGGCCCAAACCACTCTGACCAGGCCTTCTGGTCATCCCTCCAGTCACTCATTGCCCTACATTCGGATTCACCAGTAATAGTAGGTGGGGACTTCAACATGGCGCAAGCCCTCCCACTGGACAGGTTTTTTGACCCATCACACCCAAGCACAAAGAAGGGAACCCACTCCAAACATAGAAAAGAAACGCAAATCATAACTAATTTTAGAGACGGATTGGGGTTACACGACTTATGGAGATCTCAACATCCCGACCAAAGGGACTACACGTGTGTCTCTAAGACGCATCATACTTTCTCCCGAATCGACTACTTTCTCACATCCCCCCAAATCACCCCTAGCATACTGAACACATCTATCCTTCCAATTACGATCTCAGATCATGCCCCCATACGACTAACGCTTCAACCTTTCAGAACAGAATCCCAAGAACGAAAATGGAGGTTTCCCTCACACTTATACTCCAATGCAGATTTTAAACAACACCTAAAGGCATATTGGTTTGAATACACCCTGGATAATGAGCAACACAAACCTAACCCTGACCTGTTCTGGCATGCCTCTAAGGCGGTCATCAGAGGCAAAATCACAGCATATACAGCCCACCATTTTAGATCCCAAAAGAAGGTTACCACACAACTCCTTCCAGATCTAACTACTGCATACAATGCTTACCTAGCAAGCCCTACAGAGACCAATCGCCAAAGATACTACACGGTTAATAAAGACAGAGACACGCACTTACAGATTCTAGACCATAAATTTAACTTGCACAGGCAAGGCAGGTTCTATCGCCATGGCAACAAAGCTGGCAAACTCCTGGCGAACTTAGTAAGACTACACACGCCCAAATCCATTATAACAGCCATTAAGTCAGGGGACCATCTCAAAACAGACACTAAAGATATAATGCAAGTATTCACATCTTATTACAAATCCTTGTACACCAGGCAAAACATCAGGAAAGTGGATAAGGATATGTTTTGGCAAAAAATTAAAGTACCCCAGCTGTCAGATACTCAGAGAGACAGCCTGAATTCTCCCATACATACACAAGAGGTATTACAAGCTATTGGAAATTCCAAACTAGGGAAAGCGGCAGGCCCAGACTCTCTACCAATTGAATATTAAAAGATTCTTAGCACAGACATAGCCCCAACCTTGGCCACTACATATTCTGCCTACCTATCAGGGAAAGCCGCGCCAGATGCAAGGTTTACAGATGCCAACATTCGCATACTTCCGAAACCACTCAGAGACCATACACAACCCTCCTCGTACAGACTGATCTCATTGCTCAACAGCGACTACAAGCTGTTCACTAAAATCTTGGCAGACAGGTTAGCAAACATACTACCGAACATAATACATCCTGACCAGACTGGTTTCATCAAACACCGCACCTCAGTGATCAACATCAGAAAGACACTAGCTGTTATATCTCATTATAATAACCCACATTACATGGACACACAGAAACCCAACATTGACGCGTGCCTTCTCGCCATCGATGCCGAGAAGGCATTCGATAGAATAGAGTGGGACCACCTGTACACCTCCTTGGAAAAGTTTGGCATATCTGGGAATTTCCTTACCGTGCTCCAAACACTATACACGTCACCTTCAGCTTCTATAATCATTAATGGCCAACTATCCTCACCGTTCCTTCTAGAGAGAGGAACCAGGCAGGGCTGCCCCCTGTCTCCTCTGCTTTTTAACTTAGCGATAGAACCATTGGCATGTTATATTCGCCAATGCAGTGAAGGCTTAAAAATCCATAAACAGATAATGCACTTATCTCTGTATGCCGACGACCTTTTGTTATATGTCCCCAACCCGCACACTAATGTACCCAAACTGCTGCTCATGCTACACGAATTTGGGGAATTCACGGGCTACAAAGTCAACACGGATAAATCTGAATTAACATGGCTGCTTAACACCCAAAAAAAACCATTACAGGGCACAGACTTGAAAGTGACCACAGGAACCTTCACATATCTAGGGATCCACTTGCATATAAACACTAACAAACTATACCACCTCAACATAGAAAATACAATAACCCTCATTCACAATCAAATGAAGGGGTGGAGAAACCTACCCCTGTCTACTACGGGTAGGATCCATCTTTTAAAAATGATTATCCTACCAAAGTTGCTTTACCCCCTTCAGATGCTCCCTCTCCTAATGACAAAGCGGGATCTCAATGGTCTAACTACCCTATTTTGCAAGTTTGTCTGGAATCAAGGGAAACCAAGGATAAACAGACTTCAACTGGCAATGCCAATCCACTCAGGTGGGCTTAGCCTCCCCAATATTAGATGGTACAACTGGGCATCCCTGATCAAGGTTGTGGTGGGATGGTTGTCCCAATCAGACTATTTTTGTCCCCCCATAGAAGGTGACTTACTAGCACCAATACACCCAGCTTTCTTGCCACACACACAGCTCTCATCCCTCCCCCCGCATATAAAACACAGCATACTATTCAGGGATCCGATGAGGGCCTGGGCTAAACTCTGCAGAATATGGGGAATGGACTTCACATTCAGCAAATATCTGCCTCTACAGGGCAACCCCAATTTCATGCCAGGATACACTACAGCAGTTTTTAAAATGTGGGAACGCAAGGGACTAAAGATGGTGGCACAATTACTCAATCCTACCACACATCAGGTACTCACCTTCTCTGACCTACAAGCCCAATACACTCTCCCCAACACGCACAGATTCGCCTACTTTCAAAGTAGGCACTATGCACAGAATATCCTACCTGCAGGACTAACTTCGCCAGGGTTAACTAAGATAGCCGCACTTTGCAACCTGGCTACTCAAGGAACGCACTCCATTACACCTATCTATAAGCAAATAGTAGCACACAATGAGACACAGACATTGCAGGAAATAGTAACTAAATGGCAAGGACAAAGAATCCCTGAGGTCACGCAGGAACAAATCACCCATAGCATACAAGCAGTCAGAGCAGCCACCCTGTCTTCAAACCTGCGTGAAACACAAGTGAAATTCCTGCACCAGGCATATATCACACCTAAAACTAGAGCGAAATGGGTCCCAGAGGCATCTAATACATGTCCTAAGTGTATGGCTCCCACACCGGACCTGATACACCTGGTCTGGGATTGCCCCAAATTGCAAAGGTACTGGGGCAAAGTTAAATTCTGGTTGTCAACAATGCTCAAAACTAACATATCTTTGGCCGCAGCAAACATACTCTTCTTTCAAGACACTGACTTACCCTCTCGACGCCAAAAGTTCTTTAACCTAGTTGTCTAATGGCCAGAAAACTAATGTTACAATATTGGGCTAGAAACAGGGAACCCCCCTTCAAAAAACTGACTCACGCAGTGTATCAACAGCTTTTAGTAGAACAAGTAGACGCACAAGGGGACCGCGATGCCAGAATAAAATTATTTATAAACAAGTGGGAACCGTACTTGTTATATTTACCGAAAGACTTAAGAGAAAGACTCCTACGCCCCTTTCAGAATACTATATTCATGCTTAACGAAAACCTACATGGTCGATGGTGCTCGCTGACCCCTGAATCAGATACTTGACAGAACATGACTGACATAACAAGTGACTAACTGCCTGAATGACTGGGCCTGGGGCCACTGACTAAACCCATCCGCAGATGCATATGCATACAAGTATTCATACATAAAATGGTATTAACATTGTTTCCCTTACTATTGATAGTATCGCACCCGACTACCTCATAGATTACGGAGAGCATACTCCAGTATCCAGCATAAGGGATCTGAACAGGTACAACAAAAAGGATCATATGAAGAGCCTTACACCAGTGTTAATAAGTAACTTCATTGTTGTACAAACAACGCCTCCCTGTTCATCTCTCCCCCTCCCCTAATACGCCTGGTTATGCCCAAAGGTATGCAACCCAACTAATACCAATGATCAATATCTGTCAATATCTGTTTATGTTTTTGTATTGTTTTATTTGTTGTTTTGTTTATTTAAATGTTATATTAACACACGGAGCTTGGCCACCCCACATGGTTCAAGAATAGACTTTTGGACTCTAAGCAGTTTTTGTTATGGTGACGAGACCGTACTTTGTTGCCTACATCATGTCTTACTATGTTAAATATTGTGCACAACTGTGTGGTGCTGTTCAAGTTTCTCTGTGGAAAATTTTTCAAAAATAAAGTTTAAAAAAAAAAAAACTTCATTTTTCAAAAATAAAGTTTAAAAAAAAAAAAACTTCCTTAAACTGAGGAGGAAAATAACATAACTGTGCCTGCACATACCAGATGCACGCTCCCTTGCACGTCCCGGGACTAGCATCCTGAATGGCTGCTTAAAGTCCCTTTACAATGGCATGTGTATACTGAGGAAATTTTGAGGTAAATATCTTCCTTTTTTAAATAGAGATGCTAGTCACCTTTTCACAGCTATGGTGCATCGCTTTCAAGTATACTTTATTTATTTAGGTATCATGTACCTTTATGATGCAATTTAAAATAGCTTTCCAATTTACTTTTATTATCTAATTTGCTTTATTCTCTTGGAATCTTTTGTTAAAAAGCACACATATCTAGGTTGGCTCAGAAGCAGCAATGCACTACTGGGAGCAAGCTACTGATTGGTGGCTTCACATATATTCTTCCTTTTGTTGGCTCACCAGATGTGTTCAGCTAGCTCCCTTTATTGCATTGCTGCTCCTTTAACAAAGGATGTCAAGAGAATGAATAATATTTTACAATAGGAGTAAATAAGAAAGTTGTTTAATATTGCATGCTCTATCTCACTGATGAAAGGAGAAAATTATCGTACCTGTGTTAACGTGCACGTGTATTACAAGTTGAAAGTAAACGCAACCGTACAAGCGCAAACTACATTTGTGTTCATTGGGTTTGCACGACTGAATATATATATATATATACATACACTTTTGAGCCCTTTACACTTAAATCACTAAAAACAGGAAAAATCAATTGTAATACATTTTAATATTTTAAAATGTGTTTTACTGTGTATTTACTGTGAATATTTTAAATTAAATTGTTCTTCACGTAGGGGAATATGTTCTATGTATTTTTAAATAGATATTCCTATAAATATCTGTATAATCTATATCTATAAGTATTTTTATATATATATATATATATATATACACATACATATATATTTAACAAAAAACATTTATATATATATATATATATATATATATATATATGTATATATATATATATATATATAAATATGTATTTAAAAATAAATGGAACATTTATCCTATGTGAAGAACATATGTAAAATATTCATAACTACCTTCGGATTAGCACAGTTGGTCTAACGCGGTGCTCCATTATAATCTATGGGTATAAGAAGTTAACACAGAAAGCACTAAATAGTGTGCCACTTGTAATCTGGGCCAAAATTAAGAAGCGGACTTGAATAGTGTGACAAAACCAATCTCGCCACTGTACATTGGAGGGCCTGTTATGGAACATTCTTTGGGCTGGAGGTACATGGGCTTAAGGATACCCAGAGACTGCATGAAATATGGAATTTTATATGCTGGACACCCCATGTACTTTCATAACTCTGTCTTATGTCTATGTCACCCTGTATCCATAAATACAGGATGGGTACAGGGTGTGAGTGCCCCTTGTGGGAGCAATTGTGACTCTATAAGCCAAGTGGGCATAAAAGGAACTGTTCCTATATTCTGTAATAAGATGTATTCTATGTATGTTTAAGATCTGATTGTGTCTCAGGAGTCTGTCTAGGTAAACTGATTGTGTCCTTGCGTGATTATGTTAACTAGACTGCCCAACATCAGATTGTCTGAGTACTTAATATGTTAATCTGTTTTACCTGTGAATAGACAATTCTTAGAGGTTTGATGCATTGTTCATATGTTTGCTTTACTGTTTAACCAATGCCCTCTGTAACCTGAAGCCAGGGTTATATTCAACCCCCCCATCTGGGGTCAAAACCTGTATAAATACTAGGCATTCAGCCTTTAATAAAGATATTCTGTTTAAACCTGAAAACTGGCTGGTTTGTGAATTGCTGATTCCCTATGCAGGACGTTGTTCCCTGGTATTAACCCTTGGTATCCTGTTGGTACCGTAACAATTGGTGGCAGCGGTGGGATGAACCTTATCGCCCAGAAGAGCAACTACACAAGCCAGTAACCTCAGGAAGAGGGGGATTATTACAATACTGACTAAGATGGAAAAGAGAAAAGTAAATTTTGCAGCTTTTAAAAACTTCCTGGAAACAGAAGGAGAGATTGATGGGTACCTTGCGGATTTTGAGAGGCAATGTGCACTACACAAGGTACCCGCAGAGGACTGGGTCACGATATTATCTGGAAAATTATCCGGCCGGGCCAGAGAGGCTTTTCGGGCCATTCCAGATGAGGAAGTCAGGGATTATAATACTGTAAAAGAGGCTCTGCTCTCCAGGTATGCGGTTACACCGGAGGCATACCGGAGGCGGTTCAGAGACACTGTTAAATTAGCTGGAGATTCCTACCTTGAGTGGGCATGTAAGGTGCACCGCACAGCAGCTCACTGGATAGCGGGGTGCCAAGCCATATCTGGGGAAGAGGTGCTGCAGCTATTCCTGTTGGAACATTGCTTCGACAAGTTACCCGCAGGAGTTCGAGAGTGGGTTCGGGACCGTAAACCCTCCACCCTGCAGGAAGCGGCTCGCTTGGCAGATGAGTATACGGATGCCCGCAAACTGGACACTGCTACCACTAAGCCCCCTGCTAGAGTGGAGTACAGACCCCCAGTCACCCCAGCAGCTGCCAGTTACCAAACCCCGGCGCACCGCTACACCACACGGCCTCCGGCCACGAACTACCCTCAGAGAGCCCTGTTCAATTTGCGGTGCTACTCACAACCTATTCGGTGCTTTAGATGTAAGCAACTAGGGCACAAAAGACCAGAGTGTCCCCTAAACGCAGCGAACCAAGCGCAGTCCTGGAGAAGACCCGCCGGCGGAATCCCACGTAATCCTCAGCCTGCGGCCCGCTACGTAGAGGCGCAAGAATGCTGGAGCATCCTACATGAGGCAGACCTTGTGCAAGCTGCCCACCGGAATAACCGGCAACTGGTTAAAGTGAATGGGAAGAAGGTCAGTGGTCTACGGGATACTGGTGCTACCATGACCTTGCTTCAAAAGAACTTGGTGTCTGAGAAACAGTACACTGGAGACACTGTGGCTGTGAGGGTAGCAGGGGGCGATGTGTTCAGCCTACCTGTTGCCAGGGTACATTTGGATTGGGGAGTGGGCGCTAGACCTGTGAATGTGGGGGTCAAGAAGGACTTACCTGCTGATGTTCTTCTTGGAAATGACTTGGCCCCCCTTGTTTCTGCCTACGCTCCTATGGGTCCCGCTGATGTTAACTCTGTGACTACCCGTGCCCAGATCCGTGCAGCAGAGACTGACCCACCTGCTGCTAAGCCCCAGGACGCTGAGCTCAGTAAATCTCTATCCGCTATTGATATGTGGAGGTCCCGTTACAATGCGCTGATGAAGGAGAAGAGGAGCGCAGAGGAAAAAGCACGTTTAGAACGTGAATCTCTGCTAGACAAGCTGCACCGACAGACTGCAGAAAACACCAGCTTGAGAGTGGGACATGAAACCTTAAAGACAAACTTAGCGACACTTGAGGAGAAGCTGACGCTGGCTCATAGTGAGGTGCAGCAACTCAAGGGCACCCTATGTCAGTATGAAGGGATTGTGGATACCTATAAAGAGCAGGTACAGAAAACTCGTAAAGAAGCTGATGGGATTTTGAAGGACTGTTTGGCCCTGGTCTGGGCACTGAGGAATTTGAACCCTTGTTTGTATGGACAGGAATTCTCTCTCATAACGGGAATACAGATGGATTGTCCCAGCAAACTGACATGCCTACCAGGCGCTCTGGTGGTATATGGCACAGTATATACCCTGGACAGCCGAGCATGACAAAACCAGAGGGAGAGGAGTTTGATGGTCCTGTCCCCCAGCAGCAGAGGAATATACAGGGAATTGGGAGCCCAGACTCCATTCCCCAGCGGCAGGCTGCGTTACAAGGGGTAGGGACAGTTGGTCCTGTCCCCCAGCAACACGGCTGTTTAGCCAAAGGGGAGACGATTGGTCTCCCCCTCCAGCAGCACAGCTATGTATCCAAAGGGGAGACAGTCGGTCTCCCCCTCCAGCAACCAGGCTCCCACCAGGAAACTTCCATGGTAGTGCTGGCACCCGGGCAGAGTACAGCTGGTCTCTGCCCACCTCGCAACCCACCAATTCAGCGTACCAGTCCCCCACACAGCTGTGGTGAGGCACCTGGACATGGACAAGTTTTCCCCGTACTCAGGTGTAGTAACCATTTATTGTGGGTGGGCTGTACTACTAATTGTGTTTTATGGGTGGGTTGCTGGACTAACCAGGGCACTGACCGGCAGGAGGTCAGATACCCTGTTAGTCTGTTTGGAAAAGGGGAGAGATGTGACAAAACCAATCTCGCCACTGTACATTGGAGGGCCTGTTATGGAACATTCTTTGGGCTGGAGGTACATGGGCTTAAGAATACCCAGAGACTGCATGAAATATGGAATTTTATATGCTGGACACCCCATGTACTTTCATAACTCTGTCTTATGTCTATGTCACCCTGTATCCATAAATACAGGATGGGTACAGGGTGTGAGTGCCCCTTGTGGGAGCAATTGTGACACTATAAGCCAAGTGGGAATAAAATACTTTATAGCTAATAAGAACTGTTCCTATATTCTGTAATAAGATGTATTCTATGTATGTTTAAGATCTGATTGTGTCTCAGGAGTCTGTCTAGGTAAACTGATTGTGTCCTTGTGTGATTATGTTAACTAGACTGCCCAACATCAGATTGTCTGAGTACTTAATATGTTAATCTGTTTTACCTGTGAATAGACAATTCTTAGAGGTTTGATGCATTGTTCATATGTTTGCTTTACTGTTTAACCAATGCCCTCTGTAACCTGAAGCCAGGGTTATATTCAACCCCCCCATCTGGGGTCAAAACCTGTATAAATACTAGGCATTCAGCCTTTAATAAAGATATTCTGTTTAAACCTGAAAACTGGCTGGTTTGTGAATTGCTGATTCCCTATGCAGGACGTTGTTCCCTGGTATTAACCCTTGGTATCCTGTTGGTACCGTAACAAATAGTAACTTCTAACAGAGGAGTTTTGAATAAAGCATAAAGTAATTCCAGGTATAAATCATTAAAATGTCTTTCTCATGTTTGTACCAGGGATAAAGGAAAATGTATGCTGAGTGACATGTTCCTTTATCATTTAAAATCATAGGGGCCGGATTATCAAGGGCCAAATGGCCCCTGATCCCCCTGTTTCCGCATGAGCCTTCAGGCTAGCCGGAAACAGCAGTTAAGAAGCAGCGGTCTTAAGACTGCTGCTCCTTAACTGGTCCGCTGCCTCTGAGTGGCGGACATCAATCAACCCGATCAGATACGATCGGGTTGATTGACACCCCCTGCTAGCGACTAATTGGCCGCGAATCTGCAGGGGGTGGCATTGCACAAGCAGTTTACCAGAACTGCTTGTGCAATGCTAAATGCAGACAGCGTATCATGTCGGACAGACATTGAAAAATCTGCCCCATAGAGTTGTTAACATCAGATCATATTATACTAAAACCTTAGTTATCAAAGTAAATGCCTAGAATTTTATACAATTTTAAATGTTCTTTCAAACCATTTCATCTTATGACTGTATTACTACATACAAGAAAAAAGGGCAGCGCTAAAAAGTGATTAAAGAACCCACTTAGGGGACCCACTATGGGATAGAAATATATATCTATATATCTGATACTACGTATAAAGGATCTGTCTGATTAATATACAGATAAACAAATTAATCTCAATCTGTTGTATGTGAAACAATGTAAGTATATCAAAGTTGTCCGAATATTCAATCTCTCTATATATATGTGATATTCTATGAACATGTATTATTATATACACCTGTTTATATCCATATGTTCGATTTATAACATCCTTATATGTTCTAGTGGAAGCAATAAAAAGAGTGCAATAGGTATAGAGTTAAATGATGGAATATTTATTATAACATACATCAATTGTATTAAAACATAGCAATATACTAAGATATATCCGGATATAACTAATAATATTGTTCTAATGAACCATAAAATACCTGAATATTGGAGGTACTAAAAATATAAAAAATAATTTAAAATGAAGGGACCAAGTGGTGAAAAATGTAATATGCTCAAGAAAAAATATAATAAAGAATAAAAATAAAAATAAAAATTGCAAAATTGCAAAAATACAAAAATTATTTATAAGTAGAGATTCTTCTGAGAAAAAACAGTAAGTGTTTCAAAATGGGTTTTTCAAGATATATAAAGTGTTGCAAATAAAGAGTCCCAAATATTATTTGAAGTGATGTCACTTGTTTTGCTGTCTTTGCAAAGATATATATGTGCAAACAAACATATGTGCCACACTCTTTGGGGGATATTTATCAAAGGTCTGGCGGACCTGATCCGACAGTGCGGATCAGGTCCGCCACACCTCGCTGAATGCGGAGAGCAATACGCTCTCCGTATTCAGCATTGCACCAGAAGCTCTTGTGAGCTACTCGTGCAACGCCGCCCCCTGCAGATTCACAGTTGAATTGCAGCAATGTCTGTCTGCCTGCTCAGAGCAGGTGGACAGGTTATGGAGCCGCTTCATAACTGCTGTTTCTGGCGAGCCTGAAGGCTTGTCAGAAACATGGGCCCTCAAGCTCCATCCGGAGCTTCATAAATGGGCCCCTTTAATGTTATTGAGTGCATTGACCAATATATGGTGATAATTATAGTTGAATATTGAATATCAGTGTTAGTATACAGGAATGCAGTTTGTGAAAACCGAGATGTGAACGTGATAAATTAAACCTCCTCTGTTGTGCAAACTTAGATACTAGTTTATCTTGAAGATCGCTATATACTAGCATTACCCTCCTGATCCAGTGTGTCAGCTGTGTCAGCTCCTTGGAGTTGCGTGATCACACTACGATCCATGAGGGGCAACTTGGAAGGATTCTTTGTTGCTCTATTTGTGCTTAGAGGTGATGCTTTTGAATAGAACGTTCATTTCCTTGAAACCTTTGTATATTCTTCTTTTCCCTTGTAAGTGAAGTCGTATACCGGATGTCTAAAATCCAGCTGTAGTTCTCAGCTGGTTTTCTGATGAAAGAACAGGTGATTGCCAGTCAGGGTCCGCCTCTACGCATTTCAGCTATGAAAGCCTTTATCAAGACTCTTAGGGCTTTTTTATTTTTAATGGGCTGAAAAAGAGCTGAATGTCCTTTTAAGGAAAATGCCCATACAAATGCAATGGCAATGGGTAGATTAGTTTTTTCTTAGTTAGTTTTTTTTTATTTTGGGGGGTTGGAGGGTTGTAATGTTAGGGGGTATTTGTACTATTTGGTTTATTTTATAGGCAAAATAGCTGTTAAATTACTTTTTCAAACACGCAAAAGTCACTACCATACTCAAAAAACCCTCCCTCGACCCTAATTCTCCTGAAAGCTACCGCCCCATATCACTGCTCCCACTAACATCAGAACTCCTTGAAAGAGGGGGGCGGAGCGAGCCACCGACCAAGATGGTCGCAACATACTGAGGCTCCTCTTACTAACTGGCCCAAAAGTTGTTAATTCTACTACGATGCAGCACCTATGAGGACAACCATCAAGCACTTAAGTAATTAAACGACTGTGGTGCTTCCGAAAAGAATTATGGGCCTGTACAACACGCTGATTTAAAGATTGAGTGCTGGGGCCTATGCAGTCCCTAGTGCCACGCCATTTCTATTCATATAAGCGGCCCTGCATGATGGGACAGATATAGTATTGCCGACATCTTATAGCGAGTACAGAGCGAAGGTAACAGCTTTCTCACAAGCCGCATCTCTGAAGCAGCACGGACTAGGCAGCTGAGACCGCAAGCGCTTTCAGCAGAGCCATTTTACATGCAGCGCGGACCGCATGACGGACTGAATCGGACACCACATGACAGCATGGCGGACCTGTGTTCTGCCTTCCGCTGCCTCCTGGAGGATTTTGAATATAGAATCTGTCAAAGGATTGACAGCCTCACTGCACTCTGCCGAAGTATGGTTCTGAACGGAGATGCCCCATTACCCTGCACGGCTGAGATTGCCAGCGCACCTGACCTGCAGAAAGTAAAAACTGTGGCAGAGGGTTTGTCATGCCAGACGGAGCACCCTGGAGTCTGGGTAGTGCAGGTACAGAATCCAGGAGGTACTAGTGCCCTGCAGTGCAGCGACTTACAGGCTCTTGCTGATTCTACCAGAAGCGACAGACAGCTTTATATCGGACGGAGCCTACTACACAGAGGGGACGGTGCCTGCTCCAAAGATATTGCAGATGCCTTGCTATGTAAGGCTACACTGAACTGGGCTAAATATCTATGTGCATGCAGGTTTGTGGATATTTGGTACCTGGTGATGGCTGGCCAGGTGCTCTGGGACTTTGAGGGGCGCAACAGAACAGGAGTGGGCTGACTCTGTCTACTACCTGAGGGAATGTGGATAGCCTTTTCAGACTGCCCTGTTACAAGATTACCATATGTTATGCCCTCTACTAGCACCCTACCCACCTTGTGAACTGATCCGCTCCCCTCCCTTTGATCTAGTTTTCTGGACATACTTGCACAGCCTTGTGGTGTATCTCTACATCAGCAGCCCTGAATAGGACAAGCAGAAAGATGTCTTTGGATTTGTCTAGTTGAGGAGAAGAGTCTCTCTATATCTTCATCTGAATGAGATACTGTTGTATTTACCCATATGCACAGATATTCATATGTTTATCAGTGAATAACTACCAGCCTGATACTGAATTGCATAGCCTGGACACTGTGTTTCTTGTTATTGTTGGTCTGTTTTTTCTCTTATGCTGCACTTTTTTCCAGTGGGGTCGGCTACATGCCAGATACATAGGTATTCAGTAGCCTTTTTGCAAGGGTGTACATGTTGTCTATAGTTAGCCACTTGCTAACATAGTTGGCTGGCCTGCCTCATAAGTAGTATGTACCTACGAAATAGTGCACTAAACATTACGGTTGACACAGAGCTACAGGCTTGGTAGAGCATAATTTTTCTTTGTTTTTTTGCATGCAATGGTTTGTGTTAGTCTAGTTCATAATCTACGTTATGCCATGAATATTTAGCTTGCTTGTTAAGTGAGTGATTGCTGTGTTGGAGTGTTATTCTTTTTACAACTTCTAGAATGATGCTGTACGCATACATATTGCACACCACACTTTAATAACTTATATGAGTTTTTCTATAATTCTATCTTTAAACACATATTCTGAGACTATGCAGATCCCACAATTCTAACATTTCTCACTAAGCTTCTCAAATCAGCTGCATATCTCAGGCTATAAGACTATCAGAAATTTTTGTGTAATGGTACATGCATCTGTACTATCATTTTTGATTAATGGGAGTTAAACACAATGTAAATGCACTATAGGTAGGGTTAGATTTAAATTCCCTAGGGTCCATTATCTAGTTTATCTGCCCTTAAGTAGTTGGGCGATTCATAGCACATAGTACCTCCGTAGAGATATAAGTAGAAGACATTACCCTCGCTGCAGTGCTCTGGTTCAGGTGTTAAGACTGTACTGTCACTCAGTTTATCTCATACACAGTCACCTATAGAATATCATATATCCTGTGATCCCTAGGGCAATGATTTTATATAAATTTCCCTATTAATCTTTTGTAAACAGCACATAAGCCTAATGCATTCAGCTCCCACCTCTCAGAACTGTGAACCTCCGTTAACTACTTCCCTATCCTCAGCTTTAACTGTTGTTAAGTTGCCTCACTAAATATCCATGTTTTCCAGCGTAGTTTGAGCACATTATACACAACATAGCTTTCACATATGTTTGAAGAGGCTAATTAAGATGAATATTAAAGTTGTTAGATAAGCACAATAACAATAGAGCGGTATGCTATTTGCGGCCTACCCTCCGCCCCCCACTATCTATGTGCGTTAGGGATGATTTATTTCTTCCCCGCATATCTTTTGACAGAGTTAGGTAGTCTCTGTCCAACCCGTAGAGCCATGACTTAGTTTTTCCTGTATTTTCATAGAACGGCTCTCGGGGTTTAAAATCAGGTAATTAAACTTTGTTAGAATTTCCTGCTTCTCTGTAGTTTATATATGATAATAGTCCTAATCATCCATACGTTCTAATACAAGTTCAGTGTTATCAGTTAATAGATTTAGAATAGAAACTGAAGTCTGTTTTATTTGAATATTGTATGTTCATTCCACAATCTGTATCACTTCATATATGCTGGAACTGTGTTTTGTACTATTATCTATGTCAACATGTCCTCAAATGCTTGCTTGACTTCTGGTCCCTTGACTGGACCTGTTAATCTGAGGACTTTGCGAATCTATTAGACTCACAAAATGAGGTGTTTAAATGTCACGTCATGTCAGTAGAATGTATCCTGTGAAGTTTTACCTTTTCATGAGACTGTTGTGAACCTGCTATTTTAACCTCAATAAAAAATTATTAAATCAAAAAAACTCCTTGAAAACCTAGTTTACAATCGCCCAACCCACTGTAATAATCCTAATACTTTTTAGGATTATGTGTCAAGGTTAGCATGCAAAGCAGAGTACAAATATAATAATCCTAATACTTTTTAAGATTATGTGACCAGGTTAACATATTTGACAGAGTATAATATTCCAACTATCTGGTATTAATATTAAACAAAATATTGTTTTGTTACACCAATTTAAAGGGTGAGCACTATAGGAAGTGACACCTCAGTTCTTAGTGGGTTAATAGAAAGAAATTTGTTAGGATCGTAGTGAATCTGAACTGTTAGCTAACAGCCAGATTTATAATGCATTGGAATAAAGAATTAACACCTCCGATATTATGTGCAATATCCTTTGTATCAGTTGAAGTAGGTAAACAGCGTTTGACAAAGAGGAGTTCAGCACTTACTTGCAAAAGTTGTAAGATGGATGTTACAGCAGCTCTGGTGTTTAGTTAAAGACAAGGTGGGAGGAGTTTTACTATAGCGGTGCCGTTGGAAGTTTGAGCTTCGGCGTGTGATGTCACAACACACTTGTCTCGAGTAAACAAAAACGCTGAGGAGAAAGTATAAGACAAGGTATTAATATACAGTTCGGATGTTACATAACTTATAAGTACCTTTATAAAGATGATTCTGAATCCGGAGCCTTAAGGTTGAAGTTGTTAGTAATTCCAGATGATTACAATGCCAAAAGCGAGTGAGGTTGAAACCCTGTAAAGCACACACAAAATAGACTATAGCAGAATTAGTTAAGGAGAAATCCGAAGTGTTAAAGATCAGGTTATTTATTCCAGCTTAGGTGAAAACGTGTCGACCAAGCAGATCACAAATTACTAAGCATAGATTGAGGTGTGCACAGGTGATTTAAAGGGGGCGTGATGATATTATTGGTTGAGAAAAATTAAAGGTGTGCAACCTAACCCAAGTTCCCGACATGACCCCCTCCTCAAGCAAGCTGATCCTCCGCTTGTGGTCTAGGACGATCTGGGTTTCTTTGGTGAAATTGGGACACCAATCGAGGCACAGACAGGTTAGTAGAAGGCTCCCAACTATCCTCCTCCTCAGTGAAATTTTTCCATCTAACCAAATACTGGAGGACACCTCTACAATATTGAGAATCCAGTATCCGTTGTACCTCGAAAACATCTGATTCTGAGGGTACCATTGGGGTGGGTAACATCGGTGCTGAAGTTCTGGTTGTGTTATAAGGTTTGAGTAGGGAGACGTGGAAGGTAGGGTGGATCTTCATAGAGGCAGGCAGCTCCAGCGTGACAGCATTTTCATTGATTATCTTTGTGATAGAGAAGGGCCCACAGAATTTTTGAGTAAGTTTTCTACTGGGTAGATGGATTTTTAAGTTTTTTGTTGATAGCTATACCTGATCACCAATTTTATATTCCGGGGGTTTCCTATGTTGTAAATCGTAATATACCTTTGGGAAGCTTGAGCTTTTAAGATATTCTCCTTAATAAATTTGAAGTTATCTAAGATGGTATTCTTGATCTCATCTACTAATGGTGAATTAGAAGGGTTTGAAGAGATGGAGGTGAAATTGGGGTGGAAACCGTAATTTTCATAGAATGGAGATAGTTTAGTTGATGTATTGGTTAGATTGTTATAAGCATATTCTGTGTAAGCTAAAAATTTAACCCACTCATTTTGTTGATATGAACAAAAGCATCTTAAATACTCATCCAACCACTGGTTCAATCTCTCTGTCTGTTCGTTTGCCTGAGGATGAAAAGAGGTAGTGTAATGATGTTTGATGTTTAGAATGGTACAGAGATTCTTCTAGAAACGTGAGGTAAATTGAGAACCCCTATCGGAAATGATAATAGAGGGTAGACCATGTAGTTTCAATATGTTTTCCAGAAATAATGTGGCAGTTTCTGAGGAAGTGGGTAACTTGAAACGGCAGGAAATGGGCCATCTTAGTGAAGATATCAATGACAACCAATATTGTAGTTTGAGTCTTCGAAGGAGGCAACTCAACAATAAAATCAATCCCAATTTGTTGCCAAGGCTTATCGGCTACAGGTAGAGGCATGAGGAGACTGTATGGTGAGGATCTGTCAGACTTCGAAGTCTGACAGGTAACACAACTCCTAATATAATCTGATACTGTATTCTTCATCTGTGGCCACCAAAAGGTCCTTGATAGTAATTCCAATATTCGTTTCACTCCTGGGTGACCAGCCAATGGTGAGTCATGATGTTCTGCTATAATTTTTGGTCGTAAACCTATTGGTAAAAATATCCGCTGATTGTAATAGTAAATTCCATCTCTGTAAGTTGTTTTCTTGTTATTAACAGGAGGTAGATGAGTTGTGGAATTTCTAACTTCAGTAAAGAAAATCGGATGTAATCTCAATGAATCTTTCAGTAGGAATGATAGACGTAGGGGATGGTTCTTCTGTTATTTTGTGTGGTTGCCTGGAGATAGCATCTGCTTTGCCATTTTTAGTGGCAGTACGGTAAATGATCTGAAAGTCAAACATGGCGAAATAAAGGCTCCATCGTACCTGACGGGCAGATAGTGTTTTATTATTTTGGAAGTATTGTAAGTATTTATGGTCTGTGTAGATCATTATAGGATGTAGGGCGCCTTCCAACAAATGTCTACAAAACTCGAGAGACCTTCTAATTGCTAGCAATTCTTTATCTCCAATTGCGTAATTTTTTTCAGCCTGTGTCATGATTTTGGAGAAGAAAGATACTGGGTGTAGAGGTTTGTTTGGTGCTATACGTTGTGACAACACTGCGCCTATCGCAAGGTCTGAAAAGTCTACTTCCAATATGTATTGTAGATTACTGTTAGGGAATCTCAGAATAGGAGCTGTAGTGAAGCTATGTTTCAGTAGCTGAAAAACTTCAGAATGTTTCTGTGTCCAAACAAAAGGAACAGATGATCCCGTGAGTTGAGTGAGTGGTTTCACAATACCAGAGAAACTTCTAATGATTTTTTGATAATAGTTTGCGAACCCAAGAAATCTCTGTAACTCTTTCTTATTTGTTGGTACTGGCCAATTTCTTACAGAATCCACTTTTTCTGTTTATCGGTTTTGCGTATAGTTTGTGCACCTTTAATCTTGCTAGAACCCAGCGCACGTGTTTGATATGTTCTGAGATTGAGTTGGAGTAGATCAGAATATCATCCAGGTATACGACGATGCAGATATCCAGTAAGTCTCGAAAGATGTCATTAATAAAATGTTGAAATGCTGCTGGCGCATTACAAAGGCCGAATGGCATCACTAAATATTCAAAAAGTCCATACCTGGTTCTGAACGCAGTGAGCCATTCATCACCTTCTCTTATACGTATAAGATTGTAAGCGCCGCATAAATTGAGCTTAGTAAAAATCGTGGCGTTGGTAAGTCTCTCTATCAGTTCCGGGATAAGTGGTAGTGGATATCGATTCTTGACTGTGCGTTTATTCAACTCCCGATAGTTGATTATTGGTCTCAAAGTGGAATCCTTATTCATTACAAAGAACATGCCTGCTGCAGCAGGTGAGGAAGAAGGGCGAATAAATCCTTTCTTCAAATTATCTTGTAAATACTGCTTCAAATGGTCAAGCTCTGGTTGATTTAAAGGATAGAGGTGTCCCACAGGCAAAGTAGAACCAGGAATCAATTCTATAGGGCAATCGTATACCCGATGTGGTGGTAGTGCTTCAGCTTCTGTTTTACTAAAGACTTCTAAAAATCATTGTAGTGTTCAGGAATTGTTATGTCTTCAGTAGCTGATTGCAGAAGTACTTGTTGTGGATAACACGTATTTGTACAGTAGGGTGACTGAAGTGACATTTGGAAAATAGACCAATCTATGATAGGATTATGCAATTGTAACCAATGGATACCTAATATTACTGGAAAATGAGGTGAGGGAATGATATCAAACGTAATATATTCTGTGTGACCCTTGTCTGTGGTAACAATAAGCAGAATTGTATGGTGTGTGATAGGGCCTTTGGTGAGTGTTGACCCATCAATAACCTTAAGAGAGACAGGGATCTTTTTTAATACAGTAGGTATTTTTTTTTTAAATTCTTTTTATTAAAGAGAGTTCAGGCATGTACTACATGTATACAGATATTTCGGCAGTATTTAAAGTCACATTCAAAAAGTCTACAGTAGACATTATTGTAAAAACACTTGATGCAAAATACATGAAATTAGGAGACAGTAGTTGCTGACTCATGATAGTGATGTGTGCATATAAAGGTACCTTTCTAGAGTATACAGTAATTTGAATTGTAGAAGAGGTGTATATAATACATAAGCATATACATTTGTTGCACATGGCCACCAAGGTGTCCCCAGTAACTATTACCCGAACTCTCTCCTTTTTTTAAAAAACTTTAACATACAAACTAAACAAAAACTAAACAAAACAAATGGAATACCCTATGTACAGTCTATAAGAAACCTGTGTGGCCCTATTAGGACTTCAGAGTAAAGCTCAGTGCAAAGCTCAGAGCAGCTGCTATATGCTTTATATGATGAATATTTGCTCCATATCTTTATATGTTTGTTACACAATAGCTCCTCTCCGAAGTCCAGTATTCAAGTCATTGGAAATGTTGTCAGGTTTTATTAGTATACTTATAATTAAACTAAACCCCTATATAATGGATGCTGATCTGGCGGGGAGTGAATCTACGCTGATGTTAGAGTATGTGTTGGCCCAGTATTAATAGATAGGGTGCACATGAAACTAGCTTTCCTGCGGCCTGGTTCAATCGCGCTATTAAATAAAATAACATCGACTTTAATACTATGCAATAGATTATGTAGCTAAGATAAAGATTTGTGCATTGTGAATGCTTTGTGATGTAATTGGGCATGCAAATCAACATGTCCGCCAGCCAAGAGGCTACTTAATTCGTGAAATGAGTTTACACATTGACCTAAATACTAGGGAGTGAAGCAAACAACTCAACTAAACTACAAACACACTGTGAACCTAACTCGTCCTGCCCCATGTTTTCCAGGTAGGACCATTGCATTAACTAGGTTCCGTAACGCTGTTCAAGTTTGAAAACTAGGAAATATATTTGCGTTTACATAAAGCTTCAGAGTACATCTTGGCTTAGGGCATGCGATACAGTTGTGAAATTACAAATATTATACAATATGCTGAGTCAACTTGTAAAATCCAGCAACATTACCACGTCACTTCAGTTGATATACATTTTTATAAAAACAGTTCTGAGGGACATAATGCAGTGCTTAAATTTTGAGGAAGAAGAGATAGTGTTGGACAAGTCAGTAAACTGAACAAGTTGTATGTTTGGGACCCAATCACTGATTATTGAGATTTGTTTCTGTATACATTATATCCGTGGCAAAGAAGCAGTCGAGGGGTTAAAGCCTAGTATGACTTTAATATCAAAAGCCTGCTGTTCTGTATATGAGGCATTGCTAACTCTCAGTGACTGAGTATGTAAAAATAGATTGACTCATTCTACTGCAATGGGTGGTATACAGCCTGGTGCTGTTGAACTGTCTTAGAATTATATACATTAGTTAAAAAGAAGTTATTGCTAGCTGTTACATTTATGCCACCGACTATACATAGAGTATAAGAGAATAAGATAAAGCATATGGGTGCTAATATCGAGTCCAACATACATCCATATTCAGGCACATTGACAAACGAGCATTGCATGCAGCCTATGTGGCAAGAACGTTAAAACTAAGAAAAAAAATCTCATTAGGGTCCTTCAGCAATATACACAAGCTGCCTTATCAGTATCCATGAACAATAACTATAGTGAAAGGCCTGTAATTCAGCCAATACCCTTAGCCAGACGGGTCCTACACTGTCTCCAGCAGTAGTACATCTTATGGGAATAGCAATTCGGTGATCTCTGCAGGTCTGTGTCCTGCTCCTTTTTTACTTTATAACCCGTAACCTCCCTGATAAATATGTCCGGTCTGAGGTTGGTAGCGTATACATACATATGATGATCATGCGAGTCCCCACACTCCACCGCGCTCACACATTGCGCGCTGAGAGGGACCTCTGCCGCTGTTGCTAGAATAGAGGTAATGGAAATGGTTGCCTCTGCCGTTCTGAATCCAAGGACTGTGTCTGGTGCAGTCGCCGGGAAGGAGATGGAATCCATGTTAGGCTCCAACAGGTTCAGGTAGGTGAAGGCTGTTCCGATCTCCGTTGTCGCTATTACCTCACCACTCCGTGAGGGGGCCAAGACCCTGAGGCAGTCATCTGCACCACTGGCATAGGATGTGGTAGTGGTTGCCATAGTCCGGGAGGTGGATACATGTTTCTGTGGTCGGGGTGGTTGTACCGGTGCCTTAACTTTTGTGCATAGGTCCATACAGGATGCTAGGAGTCTATCCAACCTGGGTAAGAATATGGCCGTAATTTCAGCAAGTATACCATTGTCGTTGCCTGCTTCGTTAGCGGTCGGCATATCCATTGTTTAGGATCAGTAAGGAGGTTTATATGCAGCTGCGGTAAGATGAAATTATATACAGCATGGCAGTAACAAGCATGCCACAGCGCCAAACGGGCTTTTCAGCTTTAATCTGCTTTTCGGCGGCCAAGGGGTGGTGTACCTTGATCCAGGGGAGTTCCCGGGCACAAAAATTGCCAAGGGATATGCGGATGGCGAAATATTTACCCACTTTTTGCCTAAGGTTGCACAGAGCCTCAAGAATCCGTGGCTATCTTGGGTCGCCACCTACCGGAAGTCCCTCTACAGTAGGTATTTTATTGTTTGTCACAATAGATGAATCTATAAAGTTGCCGAAAGCTCCTGAGTCTATGATGGATTCTGTTTTAAATATTCTAAGGTCCCACTGCAGTAAGAGAGAGAGAGGTTGCAATAAGTAGTTGATTTATTAGAGTAATGAGAGGTATGTAAATAAATGCACTTACTCTTTTTGTTCCTGCGTAGTGTGGGACAATCGGTAACAGTATGGCTCGGGCTTGCACAGTACATAAACAACTGTTTTGTTCTTCTTCTTAATCTCTCCTCGGCAGTGAGTGGTCCACGGAGCACTCCAATCTCCATTGGAGTTGTATGATCTGAAGAGGAAGAGGTTTGTGTTGTATAGCCTGAAGCTTGAGTCTTGGGGAGCGATTCAGTCTGAACTCAGTATAGGGGATATAGGGGAATTGGTTTCATATAGTTGATCTGCCCATCGCCTGGGTTCTGCTCTTAAAGGGACATTATACACTCATTTTTTCTTTGCATAAATGTTTTGTAGATTATCTATTTATATAGCCCATAAAGTTTTTTTGTTTTTTTTATGTATAGTTTTGCTTATTTTAAAATAATATTGCTCTGATATTCAGACTCCTTACCAACCCCCAAAGTTTTAGGAGAATACTGATGTATACCTACTCCAGCTTGCTCCTGTTTGTGTAGAGGGTCTTTTCATATGCAAAAGTAGAGGGAGGGGGGAGTGTCTTATTTCCCACTTGCAGTGGGCTTTCCACCTACCTTTTCAACAGAGCTAAACTGAGAGCTTCTAAGTAAGTTTTTAAACAGTGTTATACTGGATTTTTATATCAGTATCTGTGCATCTTATTCTTTATAGTAGTGTCTATTACATGCAGTTATATTAAAATGAGTGTATACTGTCCCTTTAAGAATGAGATAGTGGTAAGTACCTTCACCCTTTCATTAGGGTAAGTGTTAGGCTTTAGGTTATATAGCAGATAGCAGGCATTTTTGAATTGCCTATAATTCCTTCTATCCCCTGAGAATACTTCTGGTAAACATACCTGTGGTTCAGGTGAAATTACACGTTGTTCTTTTGGTATCTTTAATCAGTTCTCTCAACACCTGATTCTCCACCTGTAAATCTAGTATAGCTTGCCCCTTTTGGCTTAAATTGTACACAATTTGTGGAAGTTCAGTAGGGTCCATGCTGGTTTCTTCCTATTACTTTTAAAGGCTAAGTAATATGTAATAGTCCTAATACTTTTTAGGATTATGTGTCAAGGTTAGCATGCAAAGCAGAGTACAAATATAATAATCCTAATACTTTTTAAGATTATGTGACAAGGTTAACATATTTGACAGAGTATAATATTCCAACTATCTGGTATTAATATTAAACAAAATATTGTTTTGTTACACCAATTTAAAGGGTGAGCACTATAGGAAGTGACACCTCAGTTCTTAGTGTGTTAATAGAAAGAAATTGTTAGGATCATAGTGAATCTGAACTGTTAGCTAACAGTCAGATTTATAAGGCATTGGAATAAAGAATTAACACCTCCGATATTATGTGCAATATCCTTTGTATCAGTTGAAGTAGGTAAACAGCGTTTGACAAAGAGGAGTTCAGCACTTACTTGCAAAAGTTGTAAGATGGATGTTACAGCAGCTCCGGTGTTTAGTTAAAGACAAGGTGGGAGGAGTTTTACTATAGCGGTGCCGTTGGAAGTTTGAGCTTCGGCGTGTGACGTCACAACACACTTGTCTCGAGTAAACAAAAACGCTGAGGAGAAAGTATAAGACAAGGTACTAATATATAGTTCAGATGTTATATAACTTATAAGTACCTTTATAAAGATGATTCTGAATCCGGAGCCTTAAGGTTGAAGTTGTTAGTAATTCCAGATGATTACAATGCCAAAAGCAAGTGAGGTTGAAACCCTGTAAAGCACACACAAAATAGACTATAGCAGAATTAGGTAAGGAGAAATCCAAAGTGTTAAAGATCAGGTTATTTATTCCAGCTTAGGTGAAAACGTGTCTTCCAAGCAGATCACAAATTACTAAGCATAGATTGAGGTGTGCACAGGTGATTTAAAGGGGACGTGATGATATTATTGGTTGAGAAAAATTAAAGGTGTACAACCTAACCCAAGTTCCTGACACCCACTTCCTGTCCACCAAGTCCTTGCTTGACCCTCTGCAATCCGGATTCCGCCCAAAACACTCAACTGAGACTGCCCTTACCAAGGTTACTACTCTATACTCATCTTAGTGTGAATTTGTCAAATAAAGAGAAATTTGGCAAAAATATGCATCTGACTAGCACTTCACACTCCCTCTTAAATTATGATGGATTAAACATCATTATCTGGAGATGTGATAGGGTGATATGTTTAAAATGTAACATTTATTGGTCTGTATTAAAATCATAGAACACAAACAACATAAGTATTAAAAACACATTAGAATGTTTAGACCTGTGAAAGTTCAGATTGTCCAGATATTGAAATAAACACTGTGGTTCTAAAAGGCTGGAATTTTTCAATCTGGTAGATAGCCAAATGATTCAATGGGACATACACATCTATGATATGAGATAGAACATGTGTGTAAATAACGTGGTCTATCAAGAAACTGATCAGTATTATTAGTCCTGATTATTCTATAATTCTCATAGTTCATAGATCTTATTAAAGATTTTGAGGGATAGCAACAATATCAACATTAATTAACTGTAACTGATTCACAGTTGTTCAAAGTTGCTAATATGAGCAAAAAAATCTTAGGTTGAGTGGACACAGAAAATATAATGTTTGTGCACACACAATAAAGATTATAGATTTTCCCACAAATAATTGGTAGTGACTGGTTCACAGTTTATTCCAGATGGCTCATATGAGCAGAAGATCTATTTATTTATATCTCATTTGATAGATACTATCTGTGACTGGTTCACAGTTTATTCCAGGTGACTGATATGAGCAAAAGATCTATTTATTTATATCTCATTAGATAGATACTATGGCCTCTAGTTATCAACGTGTCTACTTGCCTGCCATCGCCGGCCCCAATACGCTCGCCTAAGCTCGCCTACCATCGCCGCCGCGGACCTGAATACACTCTTCAAAGTTATCAATAAATCTGTCAAAAAGTTGCGCACAAAGTACGGGGCGATGAGCAGCGGACTGTGATAGTTATCACTCATCCGATCTCACTGCTCTTCGGCTTTTTGACAGCTTTATTGACAAGCTGTCACTAAGCACCCACACTAAACTACACTGTTCGACCCCCTATACCGGCGCCCCCGGAGCCCCCCGCAACTAAATAAAGTTATTAACCCTAAACTGCCGCTCCCGGACACCGCCGCAACTATAATAAATGTATTAACCCCTAAACCGCCGCTCCTGGAGCCCACCGCCACCTACATTATACCTAGTAACCCCTATCCTGCCCCCCCTATACCGCCGCCACCTATAATAAATTTATTAACCCCTATCCTGCCGATCCCGGACCCCGCTGCAACTAAATAAATTGTTTAACCCCTAAACCGCCGCTCCCGGACCCAGCCGCCACCTATATTAAACTTATTAACCCCTAATCAGCCCCCCTACACCGTCGCCACCTATAATAAATTTATTAACCCCTATCCTGCCCCCCCTATACCGCCACCACCTATAATACATTTATTAACCCCTATCCTGCCCCCCCTACACCTCCGCCACCTATAATACATTTATTAACCCCTATCCTGCCCCCCTACACCGCCGCCACTATAATAAAATTATTAACCCCTAAGCCTAAGTCTAACCCTAACCCTAACACCCCCCTAACTTAAATATTAATTAAATACATCTAAATATTATAACTCTTATTAACTAAATTAATCCTATTTAAAACTAAATACCTTTAAAATAAACCCTAATATAGCTACAATATAAATAATAATTATATTGTAGCTATCTTAGGATTTATTTTTATTTTACAGGCAACTTTCAATTTATTTTAACTAGGTACAATAGCTATTAAATAGTTATTAACTATTTAATAGCTACCTAGTTAAAATAAAGAGAAATTTACCTGTAAAATAAAAACTAACCTAAGTTACAATTACACCTAACACTACACTATACTTAAATAAATTATTCCTATTTAAAACTAAATACTTACCTGTAAAATAAACCCTAAGATAGCTACAATGTACTTAATAATTACATTGTAGCTATTTTAGGATTTATATTTATTTTACAGGTAACTTTGTATTTATTTTAGCTAGTTAGAATAGTTATTAAATAGTTATTAACTATTTAATAACTACCTAGCTAAAAGAAATACAAAATTACCTGTAAAATAAATCCTAACCTAAGTTACAATTAAACCTAACACTACACTATCATTAAATTAATTAAATAAATTAGCTACAAATAACTACAATTAAATACAATTACATAAACTAACTAAAGTACAAAAAATACAAAAAAATAAGTTACAAAAAATAAAAAAAAATAAGTTACAAACATTTCAAAAATATTACAACAATTTTAAGCTACTTACACCTAATCTAAGCCCCCTAATAAAATAACAAAGCCACCCAAAATAAAAAAATGCCCTACCCTATTCTACATTAAAAAGTTAACAGCTCTATTACCTTACCAGCCCTTAAAAGGGCCTTTTGCAGGGCATGCCCCAAAGAAAACAGCTCTTTTGCCTGTAAAATAAAAATACAACCCCCCCCAACATTAAAACCCACCACCCACACACCCCTACTCTAACCCAAACCCCCCTTAAATAAACCTAACACTACCCCCTGAAGATCATCCTACCTTTAGCCGTCTTCAGCCAGCCGACCACCGATGGAACAGAAGAGGACATCTGCAGAGGCCGAAGTCTTCATCCAAGGGGCGTGGAAGAAGTCTTCCATCCGATTGAAGTCATCATCCAAGGGGCGCTGAAGAAGTCTTCCATCCGATTGAAGTCATCATCCAAGGGGCGCTGAAGAAGTCTTCCATCCGATTGAAGTCATCATCCAGGCAGCGTCTTCAATCTTCATCCATCCGGAGCGGAGCGGAGCCACCTTCAGACGAGCCGACGAGGAGCCATCCTCTTCTACCGACGGACTAACGATGAATGATGGTTCCTTTAAGTGACGTCATCCAAGATGGCATCCCTCGAATTCCGATTGGCTTATAGGATTCTATCAGCCAATCGTAATTAAGGTAGGAAAAATCTGATTGACTGATTTAATCAGCCAATCAAATTGAAGTTCAATCTGATTGGCTGATCCAATCAGCCAATCAGATTGAGCTTGCATTCTATTGGCTGATCGGAACAGCCAATAGAATGCGAGCTCAATCTGATTGGCTGATTAAATCAGCCAATCAGATTTTCCCTACCTTAATTCCGATTAGCTGATAAAATCCTCTTGGATGACGTCACTTAAAGGAACCGTCATTCGTCGTTAGTCCGTCGGTAGAAGAGGATGGCTCCGCATCGGCTCGTCTGAAGATGGCTCCGCTCTGGATGGATGAAGATTGAAGACGCCGCCTGGATGATGACTTCAATCGGATGGAAGACTTCTTCAACGCCCCTTGGATGATGACTTCAATCGGATGGAAGACTTCTTCAGCGCCCCTTGGATGAAGACTTCGGCCGCTGCGGATGTCCTCTTCTGTTCCATCGGTGGTCGGCTGGCTGAAGACGGATAAAGGTAGGATGATCTTTAGGGGGGTAGTGTTAGGTTTATTTAAGGGGGGTTTGGGTTAGAGTAGGGGTGTGTGGGTGGTGGGTTTTAATGTTGGGGGGTTGTATTTTTATTTTACAGGCAAAAGAGCTGTTTTCTTTGGGGCATGCCCCGCAAAAGGCCCTTTTAAGGGCTGGTAAGGTAATAGAGCTGTTAACTTTTTAATGTAGAATAGGGTAGGGCATTTTTTTTATTTTGGGTGGCTTGGTTATTTTATTAGGGGGCTTAGATTAGGTGTAAGTAGCTTAAAATTGTTGTAATATTTTTTAAATGTTTGTAACTTATTTTTTTTTATTTTTTGTAATTTTTATTTTTTATTTTTTTGTACTTTAGTTAGTTTATTTAATTGTATTTAATTGTAGTTATTTGTAGCTAATTTATTTAATTAATTTAATGATAGTGATAATGATTTTGTATTTCTTTTAGCTAGGTAGTTATTAAATAGTTAATAACTATTTAATAACAATTCTAACTAGCTAATATAAATACAAAGTTACTTGTAAAATAAATATAAATCCTAAAATAGCTACAATGTAATTATTAATTACATTGTAGCTATCTTAGGGTTTATTTTACAGGTAAGTATTTAGTTTTAAATAGGAATAATTTATTTAAGTATAGTGTAGTGTTAGGTGTAATTGTAACTTAGGTTAGTTTTTATTTTACAGGTAAATTTCTCTTTATTTTAACTAGGTAGCTATTAAATAGTTAATAACTATTTAATAGCTATTGTACCTAGTTAAAATAAATTGAAAGTTGCCTGTAAAATAAAAATAAATCCTAAGATAGCTACAATATAATTATTATTTATAGTGTAGCTATATTAGGGTTTATTTTAAAGGTAAGTATTTAGTTTTAAATAGGATTAATTTAGTTAATAAGAGTTATAATATTTAGATATATTTAATTAATATTTAAGTTAGGGGGGTGTTAGGGTTAGACTTAGGTTTAGGGGTTAATAATTTTATTATAGTGGCGGCGGTGTAGGGGGGGCAGGATAGGGGTTAATAAATGTATTATAGGTGGCGGCTGTGTAGGAGGGGCAGGATAGGGGTTAATAAATGTATTATAGGTGGCAGCGGTGTAGGGGGGGCAGGATAGGGGTTAATAAATTTATTATAGTGGTCGGCAGTGTAGGGGGGCAGGATAGGGGTTAATAGGTATTATGTAAGTGGCCGCGGGGTCCGGGAGCAGCGGTTTAGGGGTTAACATATTTATTATAGTGGCGGCGGGGTCTGGGAGCGGCGGTTTAGGGGTTAATCAGTTTATTAGAGTAGTGGTGGGCTCCGGGAGCAGCGGTTTAGGGGGTAATACATTTATTTAGGTGCGGCGGTGTAGGGGGAGACAGATTTTGGGTGTTTAGACTCAGGGTATATGTTAGGGAGTTAGGTGTAGACAGCTCCCATAGGAATCAATGGGATGTCGGGCAGCAGCGAACATGAACTTTCGCTATGGTCAGACTCCCATTGATTCCTATGGGATCCGTCACCTCCAGGGCGGCGGCTTGAAAACCAGGTACGCTGGGCCAGAAAAGTGCCGAGCGTACCTGCTAGTTTTTTGATAACTAGCAAAAGTAGTCAGATTGTGCCGAACTTGTGAACATCTGTAGTGACATAAGAATCGATCTGTGTCGGACTGAGTCCGGCGGATCGAAGCTTACGTCACTAAATTCTACTTTTGCCGGTGTGTAGGGCTTGATAACTAGGGTGAATCAGCCTCACCACAAATACGCTGCGGATTTCCACCATATTTGAGGTTGACGGCTTGATAACTACAGGCCTATGAGTGTAATAAATGCTATTCTATACTCATCTTACTTGACTTCTCAGGTGCCTTTGACACAGTTGACCACCCCCTCCTCCTACAGATCCTTAGCTATTTTGGCCTCTGTGACACTGCTCTTTCCTGGATTCACTCCTATCTTTCTCATAGGTCTTTTTCTGTGTCATTTGCCGGTGACACCTCCTTTCCAATGCCTCTGTCTGATGGAGTACCTCAAGGATCTGTTCTGGGTCCTCTACTCCATTTATACTGCTTTGCTGGGTAAACTTATCAACAGTTATGGTTTCAAATATCACCTCTATGCTGATGACACCCAGATCTCCACCCCTACTATCTCTCCCTCTGTCCTTTCTCTTGTCAGCGACTACTTATCTGGTATTTCTTCCTGGATGGCCTCTCACCACCTAAAGATTAACATGTCCAAGACTGAGCTCCTTCTTATCCCCCACCTCAAGCTCTACGCTGACTTGTGACTTCTCTATCCCTGTTGACGGCATCACCATTTCCCCATCACCCCAAGTCCGCTGCCTCGGAGTTACACTTCACTCAAATCTGTCTTTTGTCCCCCATATACAATCGCTTTCTACATCCTGCCGCAACCATCTACACAATATTTCCAAGATTCAACCTTTTCTGTGCGCTAACACCACAAAGCAAATAAACTACTCTCTTGTTATCTCCCGACTTGACTACTGCAATAACCTACTTACTGGCCTTCCTCTTTCCCGCCTCTCCCCCTGCAATCCATCCTAAATGACTCTGCCAAACTGATCCACCTTTCCCATCGCTCTGTATCTGCTGCACCTCTCTACGAGTCCCTTCATTGGCTCCCCATTCACAGCAGAATTAAATTAAAAAATCTCACCCTTGCATACAAAGCGCTCACCAACACCGCTCCCCTCTACCTATCCTCTCTAATCAACATGTATACTCCAGCCCGCCCACTAAGATCCAACAATGACCTGCTCCTTGCATCTACGACTATCACCTATTCTCATGCTAGACTGCAGGACTTCTGTCGTGCAGCACCTACCATCTGGACCACTCTCCCTCGTGCTGTCAGGCTTTGCCCTAATCTTTCTTCCATTAAATGCTCTCTGAAGATTTTTCTGTTCAGAGAAGCCTACCACCCAACTCAATAATATTTCTCTTACCTAACAACATTTCCCTCATCTAACTCTGCATTAACATCTTTCTCAATCTTGCAGTCATCACCTCCTGTTTCTCAACCTTCTACCTTTTCTAGATCGTAAGTTCCCACGGGAAAAGGGCCCTCAATTCCTCCTGTATGTGTTTGTAAATTTTGTCCTGTCTCTTACAAGTTTTATATTATTGTTTTATTTAAATGAACTGTATCCATGGACAGCGCTGCAGAATATGATGACGCTTCATAAATAAAGTATAATAATAAAAATAAAACTAGGTAGTTAGTAATATTGTAACTTTAATTTAGTTGTATTTTAATTATGTTAACGTTAGGTTTAGTGGTTAATAGTTTAATTTAGGTAGTTGCGATGTGGGTGTACAACAGTTTAGAAGTTAAAGGGACAGTCAAGTCCAAAAAAAACTTTCATGTTTCAAATAGGGCATGTAATTTTAAACAACTTTCCAATTTACTTTTATCACCAATTTTGCTTTGTTCTTTTGGTATTCTTAGTTGAAAGCTAGACCTAGAAAGGCTCATATGATAATTTCTGAGCCCTTGAAGGCCGCCTCTATTCGCATGCTTTTGTATTTGCTTTTCACAGCGGGGGGAGCTAGTTCAGGTAATCCCTATAGATAACATTGTAAGCATGCCCGTGGATTGTGGCAGACACTGCACTAATTGGCTAAAATGAAAGTCAAAAGATAATAAATAAAATGTCATGTGATCAGGGGGCTGTCAGAAGATGTTTAGATACAAGTTAATCACAGAGGTAAAAAGTGTATTATTATAACTGTGTTGGTTATGCAAAACTGGGGAATGGGTAATAAAGGAATTATCTATCTTTTAAAACAACAAAAATTCTGGTGTTGACCGTCCCTTTAATAGTTTAATTTAGTGTTTGCGATGCAGGGGGACAGCGGTTTAGAGTTTAATAGGTTTATGAAGTGTTGGCAATGTGGGGGGACAATGGTTTAGAGGTTAATAGGTTTATTTAGTGTTGGAGATGTGGGGGGACGGAGGTTTAGTGGTTAATAGGTTTATTTAATGTTGGCGATGTGGGGGGACGGTGGTTTAGGGGTTAATAGTTTTTTTAGGTAGTTGGGATGTGGGGAGACAGTGGTTTAGAGGTTAATAGCTTTATTTAGGTAGTTGCGATGTGGGGGGATGGCGGTTTAGGGGTTAATAGTTTTATTTAGGTAGTTGCGATGTGGGATGGAGGTTTAGAGGTTAATGGGTTTATTTAGTGTTGGCGGTGTGGGGGTGACGGTTTAGGGGTTAATAGCTTTATTTAGTGTTGGCAATGTGGGGAGACGACGGTTTAGGGGTTAATAGGTTTTTATTTAGTGTTGGAGATGTGGGGGGACGGCAGTTTAGGAGTTAATATGTTTATTTAATGTTGACAATGTGGGGAGGTGGCGGTTTAGGAGATAATAGATTTATTTAGTGTACTCTTAGCGATGTGGGTGGACAGCAGTTTTTAGAATTAGATTAGATGAATATGAATAAAGAATAGATCCAAAAATTCGGAAACAGTTATTCGTTTTCAGGATTTTTCAGGATTTTAGCTATGGTGTCTCTGAGTCAGCCAAAAATCGTCCGAAAACAAGATTTGGCTGAAACAAATTGCACATGTCTAATGTTCATAATAGTAGCAAAGAGAGTTAGAATAGGTAACGTTTGGCTTTATGAAGTAATGCACTCAAATAAGTAGTCAGGTTGTTGGTTATTAGAGAAGACCTTGTTCTATACTAGTGATGAGTTGTTTCAATGCAAAATATTTGTGGAGTTAACAGAATACAAAGCTATTGGTAATCCAGTGCTGTTGCTCTTAACATAGCCTTTAAGATCTTTATTTTCATCTCAAACTGTTAATACATCCTACTCCCAACAGATGTCTCAGCCGAAACAAAAACAATAAATCTATATACAATAGAAACATGTAGCAGACCTAAGAATCTGTACAACAGAGACTTCATTCGAGAAGGTTCAAGAAAAAGGTACCGCACAGGCAAAATTAGTCAAATTCAAGATAGAAGTTGCTGGACCATTCCTGAGAAGCCATGCAATTAAGATTCAAAGCCAGAAGATAAGAGAAACAACTGAGGCCTTCTATCCTAAGAAGCAAGAAAAGGAAGAACGATAACGCTCTAACCACCTCCAAATTATGAAACAATCTTTATTTAAAAAAAAGATAAAGAAAAAGGACAGATTTGACTCAGATAAATTAGTCACTCCGAAAAGAGAGAAATAGTTAATAAGGATAACATCCCAAGTAAACAACTTGATATCAACAGATGCATAGTTTCAAAACACAGATAAGGCTCCATAGAGGAGAAACAGGATGGAAATAGGACTAAACCTAGCAATAACCTAAACAACACCAGAGTAGCTGGCAGAACGAGAAAGTCGACAAGCACTTCTCCAGATCATCCTGAAATAACTGCAGGATACGTAGAATACTCAACCAAGGCAAGAAATTCCATAAGTACAGACCATAAGATAAATACAACGAGGAACAGACTTGCATCCAAGAAGGGAGAATTGGTCACCTTCTCAGAGAACCCCTCTGAGACAAAGACTAGCCGATCAACCTCCAGCAAACATTCTCAAAGTACCGAGGTTGATAGAAGAAAAGACCTTTCACTAGAAGGTCCAGCCCCAGAGCCAACCGTTAAACTCTCCGCCTTCTGCTAGCAAAGCAGACAGGTTAACCACGGCTCTACAACCAAGAAGCCCACAAAGGAACTGATGACATTTTCTTTAGGTCTGTAAACAGTTTGACCTATTAGGTCACAATGTTACCATCTGGGAATGAAACCTATTGCCTTGGACATAATTGCCTAGAAAGGGTAAATCACTACTCATACCAAAGCCTGAGAGGATGCTCAGAAACCAGAAGAATGGAGACAAGTCTCTCTATATTGAGCTGAGATACCACTGAGGCAGCAGCATGAAGAGAGGGAACAGAACACTAGAGATAAATACCAGGGGACCGCCAGAGCAGCCACTAGCTCTGACTGAGTGTCTTTCAACCCAAACCTCAGAAATTGACAAGGAAACAGAAAGCCAAGGCCTATCTCTTGACAACCACACCTAGGCTGACCTCACAGAACACCTCCTAGAGTAGGGATCATACCCCTGAGTGGGGAGACAATCTACTCAGAAAAACTAACATTCTTTCCACCAAAAAAAGAACAGCAAAGCCTTCCCAAGGCTAAAAAAGCACCATAGAAAGTATTTTCATTTGAAGAAAAAAGCATGGGTAAGCCTCTTTAAGGCTGCTCACAACAGAACATAAAACTCTGGTCTCCCAAGGGTTAACCCAGAGCCTATTACAGAGTCACCGGAAGACTGATCACATGAAAAATAGTAGGAAATCTCATAGAGGAAAAACTATGCATTTATTCTCTACCACAAACAAAGAGTGGTTAAGCAGTTGAGATGCCAATAGATCTCGGAACTAAATATACTTTGTATCAGAATAAGTGCGACTAAACATGCAAAATGCTATTACATCACAAATATCATGATGTCCTCATCAGAGATTAGGTATATGTAAAGCCAAAACTCACCATATATTCATAAAATGAGTAAGCATTTGTAATCAACACTTATTGGATTCCGAATAAAAATGCATGTAAACGCTGAGTAAGGCTATTAAACTACAAGAATGCTTATTTATGAAATAAGACAGAATATTAAAGTACTGGTACAAATATTAAACCAGATACAGGGAAAAGGAGTCTCTGATATTATAGATAAACATTCTAATTTTTCCAATAAAGAGTAAGAATGACTAAAACACTGATAGAGTTGGTATGTCACTAACATTGAGTAACATAGTACCCTGATAGCTACCAGTTAAGTGGAGATAAATAGTAGACCAAAAGGGCTGCGTATAGAGAAGAAGAAAAAATGGGAACGCCACAACAAAGGGTCGACATGGCCACGACATAAAAAAATACTGCAGATCTCCCAGGAATACCTAGAAAGTTATTTTTTGTACTGCAGAATGAGAGAATTTCACATTTGCAATGTTTAAGTTCTCATCTCAAATAATAGTTTTCTCAGGAATAAAGAAAATTAATCCATTCATATTTCTGTTCGTAAGTGCAGTAAGTCAGGTAAACAAAACCTATATATGTATATATATTCCACCACAGATATAAGTACAAGAAGCACCTGAAAATGCTAATAAGCCAGATATAATTATTCTCTTCAGCAGAGAAGTCTCCTTCATTAAAGGGACACTGAACCCAAATTTTCTCTTTTGTGATTCAGATAGAGCGTGCAATTTTTTACAATTTTTTTTATTGTTTCAGCATATATATACATTCAAAAATAAGAATTCCAACATATTATTTATGTCCTACAAGACACAACTTCCACCAACAAATGATAATCACAAATTATGTCCACATTGTTGTATTATTAATATACTTTAAGATCAACATACAGACGAATCAATTATTAGTCAAAATTATATCAGCATTGTTATATTACTAATGCACTTAAGATCATAACTATTAGACCTTCAAAAAACAACAAAAAGAGCAAAAAAGTAAAAATATTAGCGTGATCTAACTCACAGCAATTTCCATTAAATCTTCTAATATCAGATATATATTGCTGAAGCATTATAAGTTCCAAAACCACCCTAGGAAGGAACACAAAAAAGAAGGGGGAAAAAAAAAAGGGAGAAGTTTTCCCCTCTCTTCCTCTCCCCCAGTCACTCCTACGGATCATTTCTGGTTACCATATCCCTAATAGTACCAACTCTGTATTCTGAAAGGGAAATATAATGTAGTCTATCTCTGTGATCGGGAGAGACTTGATAAATGATGCCCACTTACCAAAAAAATGTTCTAATGTCAGGCTCATTGTTTATATTAGTGTCTCGCCGTTCTAGGATGCATTGTTTTTTTAGATAGTTTTTTATTTCTGCCACACTAGGTATTTCTCTAGTCTTCCATTTTTTAAATATTAAGTACCTAGCTGCCAGATTAGAGACAATTATTATCTTTTCATTTAATTGTTGTTCTTTCTGGTTATCAAAACAAAACATAATCAAACTTACCGACAGCTCCAGAGGGGAAATCTTAAGGGAAGTATTGATCCAGAATTCTAGATTGCGCCAAAATTGCCTAATCAACGGGCAACTAAACAACATATGTATGAGATCTGCTGCAACCAAGGAGTATTTAGGGCATTTATGAAAATTCATATTGTGGAGCTAATGACCTTTTTCCGGAGTGTAGTGAAATTTATGTAATAACTTAAGGTGTGCCTCTCTCCATGTTGCTGAGAGGGTGGCCTGGGCCACTTTATGTATGGATTTTTGTACGAGTTTATAATCAATATTTTCCTGAGCCAAAGTTAAGCTCAAATCTTGAGCAATTTTCTCGAGGATATGTCTCCCTTCTCCAGCTCCTAAAAGATAACAACAGTGAGAAATGGACATACGACTCTTCTTAACTAACATGAGCCATTCCTCTAGACCTCCTAGTTCCCATTGCCACTTTGCCTCCTTCATTAGCTCTAATGCGTAATTCCTTACTTGCAAATAAGCAAAGAACTCCCTATTAGGGAGGTTAAAGCTATTTTTAATTTCTTCAAATGTTTTGATACATTTTTTCTCTCCATCGATAAATTGTGTAATCCTGTTCAGCCCTACTGATTGACAGTTCTTAAAAATTGCGGAGTCCAGCCCAGCTTGGAATAGTGGATTCCCCATAAGGGGAAGATACTTAGAGACCTTGCAATTTATAGAGAGGAGCCTCCCTATCTTCCCTATCTATAGAGCGTGCAATTTTAAGCAAATTTCTAATTGACTCCTATTATCAAATTGTCTTCATTCTCTTGGTATCTTTATTTGAAATGTAAGAATGTAAGTTTAGATGCCGGCCCATTTTTGGTGAACAAACTGGGTTGTTCTTGCTGATTGGTGGATAAATTCACTCACCAATAAACAAGTGCTTTCCATGGTTCTGAACAAAAAAATAGCTTAGATGCCTTCTTTTTCAAATAAAGAAAGCAAGAGAACAAAGAAAAATTGATGATAGGTGTAAATTAGAAAGTTGCTTAAAATTGCATGCTCTATCCGAATCACAAAAGAAAAAAATTGGGTTCAGTGTCCCTTTAAGGAAATCAAGGAGAGAGCATTGGTTATCTGACTCTGGCAACACTAAAAAGGTGAAAAAATTAACAGTTCTCACAGGCCCCTGAATATGACAAAAATACAATATTCCCAAGCAGTTGTATTCACAATGGCCACTAGATGCCAGCAAAGTACACGTAACAGGGGGAAAAACTGAACTTTGTGCAAAGTACTAAAAATTACATTAATACAAAATATAAAGTCATAGCTCTGACATTTGATTGTAGAGCTAACTACTGAGTTAGATACAAATAAATCATAATTCAGAAAAAAAAAACATATTGTTGTACAGACATATGCAATATAATAATGCACCAAGGAGAGGATACTCTAAACCCTGAGATTATATCCTATACAAGATTTAAGTACTTAAGACTGGTTATCACCAGATATGCCCCTTTATCATATAAGAAAAATTATGTTGAAAGGACCAGTAAATACATTGCATTAACAATGTAATGACAATGTCAGATTTAGAGTGAGATTGCTAAGCAGAGCTCTGAGTTGGGTAGATTAGTATAATCAACCAATACACAACAACAAGACAATTCAATATACTAGTCTGAACTTCAAATGAGCAGCAGATATGCTGCAAACTTCTGCACATACTCAGTAGGAACTGCAGACCCAAAATGCAGATACAACAAAACTGCACACAATGAAGTAAATAGGAAAGTTGTCTATGACTGCCTGCCCCATCTGAACCTGAGTGTCACTTTAAGCCCTGAAGGATGTGCAAGAGGGAAAAGCCGTAGCTGAACCCAAACCTCTTGTTTGCAAGACCACCAAGCTACATGGGCATTGTAATGTAATACACAAGTATGGGGAATTAATAAATCCCCTGCTAGGAGCATTTACCATATAAATTTAAAAAAATACAGTATACGCCTAGGTGCTGTTAAGGAAAAGAATATGGAGAATCTTCTGCCATATATAAGTACTAGAAAAAAAGAGAGCCACAGCACTACACCTATGTAGATAGCCAAAAATGGTAGACACTTAAAAGGGGCCATAAACCACCAGATACTCGTATTTTTCATAAAATAAAACCGTATCAGCACACACTTTTCATGCTGATAAGCAGGGGTCAAGTCGGACGGGAACAGAGTTCCCTCTGGACAGAGAACAGAAACACTTCAATAAACACTGCTGCTGCTGGTGGGAGGAGCTGGACCACAGTCTGGTTAGAGGGATAGTGAGATCCTTTAGTAATGGGCAGTAACATTTCCTAAAATACACTAAATTTAAGACTGTCAGCAGTCCTACTGTGTTATCACCCCTGTTATGAATATTATCTTTATTATCTTTTATTACACATGGTGCTTACATTTCTGTATGGCTTGCTCTGGGGTTATTTAGCTCCCCTCAGCAGAAATAGAACAATTGCACCTTAAGCGGGTAAGACTCTGCACCATTTGCTTTTATTAGCCAAAGTCATATATATATACAAATATAAATACAGTGTGTGTATAGTGTGTGTATATAAATATATATATATACTATATACAGAGGGGCAAAAAAGTATTTTGTCAGCCACCTATTGTGCAAGTTCTCCCACTTAAGAAGATGAGAGAGGCCTGTAATTTTCATCATAGGTATGCCTCAACTATGAGAGACAAAATGTGGAAACAAATACAGACAATCACATTGTCTGATTTGGAAAGAATTTATTTGCATATTATGGTGGAAAATAAGTATTTGGTCACCTACAAACAAGCAAGATTTCTGGCTCTCACAGACCTGTATTTTCTTCTTTAAGAGGCTTCTCTGTCCTCCACTCATTACCTGTATTAGTGGCCCCTGTTTGAACTTGTTATCAGTATAAAAGACACCTGTCCACAACCTCAAACAGTCACACTCCAAACTCCACTATAATGAAGACCAAAGAGCTGTTGAAGGACACCAGAAACAAAATTGTAGACCTGCACCAGGCTGGGAAGACTGAATCTGCAATAGGCAAGCAGCTTGGTGTGAAGAAATCAACTATGGCAGCAATAATTAGAAAATGGAAGACATACAAGACCACTGATAATCTCCCTCGATCTGGGACTCCACGCAAGATCTCACCCCGTGGGGTAAAAATGATCACAAGAACGGTGAGCAAATGTCCAAGAACCACACGGGGGGACCTAGTGAATGACCTGCAGAGAGCTGGGACCAACGTAACGAAGGCTACCATCAGTAACACACTACACCGCCAGGGACTCAAATCCTGCAGTGCCAGAGGTGTCCCCCTGCTTAAGCCAGTACATGTCCAGGCCCGTTTGAAGTATGCTAGAGAGCATTTGGATGATCCAGAAGCGGACTGGGAGAATGTCATATGGTCAGATGAAACCAAAGTATAACTGTTTAGTAGAAACACAACTCGTCGTGTTTGGAGGAGAGAGAATGCTGAGTTGCAACCAAAGAACACCATACCTACTGTGAAGCATGGGGGTGGCAACATCATGCTTTGGGGCTGTTTCTCTGCAAAGAGAACAGGACGACTGATCCATGTACATTAAAGAATGAATGGGGCCATGTATTGTGAGATTTTGAGCGCAAACCTCCTTCCATCAGCAAGGGCATTGAAGATGAAACATGGCTGGGTCTTTCAGCATGACAATGATCCCAAACACACCACCCGGGCAACGAAGGAGTGGCTTCATAAGAAGCATTTCAAGGTCCTGGAGTGGCCTAGCCAGTCTCCAGATCTCAACCCCATAGAAAACCTTTGAAGGGAGTTGAAAGTCCGTGTTGTCCAGCGACAGCCCCAAAACATCACTGCTCTAGAGGAGATCTGCATGCAGGAATGGGCCAACATACCAGAAACAGTGTGTGACAACCTTGTGAAGACTTACAGAAAACGTTTGACCTCTGTCATTGCCAACAAAGGATATATATATTGAGATGAACTTTTGATATTGACCAAATACTTATTTTCCACCATAATTTGCAAATAAATTCTTTCCAAATCAGACAATGTGATTGTCTGGATTTGTTTCCACATTTTGTCTCTCATAGTTGAGGTATACCTATGATGAAAATTACAGGCCTCTCTCATCTTCTTAAGTGGGAGAACTTGCACAATTGGTGGCTGACTAAATCCTTTTTTGCCCCACTGTATATATACTGTATATATATATATATATATAAAACAATATTCTTTGTGAGGGAGGGTGGAAGTTGTGGTAAGTTTCCACACTTTTTTTTTGTAGGACTTGACCCCTGCTGATAAGGCCACCTCAGTGTGACTATGGGGACATTGCAGCTTCCTGAGAGTGCTATTGTGCACCCAGGGCTGTGCATGTTGCAGGGTCATGGGATGTGTACCCGGTCCGGTCTGAGAGTGCAGTCCCTTTCCGTGTTTTGTAAATGTCTAGGGTGATTACCTAAACCTGTGCACCCTTCACTTGTTCCCAGTTTGTTGGATTGAGAGCTGGCATTGTGTGGCTGTTTAGGGACTCAGGTTTTGGAAGAGACCTTGACATGGTACCTGGGCTTATCCCCTTTGGCCAGATGCGGTAACTAACTCTTCCATTTTTGCTTTTAATCTTAGCTGAGAGCTTGTAAGTGAGTGCTGGACTTTCTCTGTGTGCTGTATTAATTTGTTTTGTCATTTTCCCTATGGGCCTTGCACCCAGACCTGTCTGGGGTAAACTGCCTGTGACTCTGGGGGCAGTGCAGCTTCCTGAGAGTGCTATTGTGCACCCAGGGCTGTGCATGTTGCAGGGTCATGAGATGTGTACCCGGTCCGGTCTTAGAGTGCAGTCACCTTCCGTGTTTTGTATATGTCTAGGGTGATTACATAAGCCTGTGCACCCTTCACTTGTTCCCAGTTTGTTGGATTGAGAGCTTGCATTGTGTGGCTGTTTAGGGATTTAGGTTTTGGAAGAGACCTTGACGTGGTACCTGGGCTTATCCCATTTGGCCAGATGTGGTAACTAACTCTTCCATTTTTGCTTTTAATCTAAGCTGAGGAGAGCTTGTAAGTGAGTGCTGGACTTTCTCTGTGTGCTGTATTAATTTGTTTAGTAATTTCCCCTATGGGCCTTGCACCCAGACCTGCCTGGGCTTAACTGCCTGTGATTCTGGGGACAGTGTAGCTTCCTGAGAGTGCTATTGTGCACCCAGGGCTGTGCATGTTGCAGGGTCATGGGATGTGTAATCGGTTCGGTCTGAGAGTGCAGTCCCCTTCCATGTTTGTGTATGTATATATATATATATCGATTGGAGTAGCCGTGTTAGTCCAGAGATTTAGATATCAAAATAACAAGAGTATTGCACTGAGCAATGATACTTTTTTATTGGACTAACTATACATTTATAAGATGACAAGCTTTCAGAAGAATGTCTTCCTTTTTCAAGTCTAAAGAAATACTGACCAATTTGATTGAATTTACTGATTATATTTTAAAACATAGGATGGCTAAAAAGACAGAAAGTGTTACATAGGTCTGAAAGCAGGGGGAGGAGGGGTGTCGTAAAATCATGAGGGAGGTTTAGACAGGGGAAATATATGGTTATACACAATCCATTTGGAGCAATACAATCCAGATTTCAGCAGAGCAACATCTTTGCCTACCTCCTGTGGACGAGGCAAAGAATTACTGAGGTAGGGGACGTTGGAGGGATATTTCAATGTTGTGTTTGGGGTGTCTTTGCCTCCTCCTAGTGGCCAGGTGAAGTATTTCCCATAGGTTATGAATGTTTTCGGGAACCCTCACTGCCATTAGAAGGAAATGTGATTCATTTTAATTTCTGCTATTATCTTATAGTAATTGGGGAAGCAATACTTATACCAATATATATATATATATATATATATATATATATATATATATAATAACAGTTTAAATCAATATGAAAACGTTCCGTATTCCTGCTTTTGAGACATAAAAATGGAATGTAAAAATCACAGTTTTAGAAGCATTTTGCAATCTACATAAATACATAAATGCACAAGAATGTGTCTTTGAAAAGAGAGCTCTGTTTTTTTTTATGCCTCAAGTACAATCAACCTGCCCCTAATACAGACCTCCCAACCATCCCATATCTTTAAAGATTATCAGGGGTAGGAAGATCTGCTCTCTATTCGCCCCACAGCTTCCCCAGTCAGTGTCCTGGTTTCCAGGGACTGCCATGGAATGTCCGTCCATGGCATGTTCTGACTCCGCCTGACCCTGCCTACATCACGCCTCATCATGTTCACTGCACAATCATGGCCCCGCCTCTCCTGCTGCAGTACCACAAGAGGGCTAGATTGGGAGGTGAACCAATATGAAGGCAGAGTGTACTACATTCTCCAATACTGGAGATAGGTTGTGTGCCAAAAAATAAATAAATAACACAAAGACGCAAACATAAGACTACAGTTGTATGCCCTGATAAATATCTTTTATTTCAATAGGATGTGAATTGTCAAAAGGCTTTCTCTGTTTGAAAGTGCTAGATCTCTGATAACGAACTAACATATAAAGGAAAAAGACATTTCAATAAAAAATACTTGAATATGTAATATAGATAAAAAATATATTTACTAAGAAATGAAACACAGGTTTTAATGCATAAAATAAATATCTTTAAAGTATTTAAATTTGTCTGATTCCTTACTTAGGACAATGGGGCCCTATATCTACCAATCATTTGAAAGATGATATGGAGATAAGTGTTTTACATAATGCAAACATAGAAACCAAAAACAGAATAAGTATTGCATGTATTGTACAGTTACAATAAAGTAAAAAGTTAAAGTTGTTTGGTTTGTAAATGTTTGCTGGATCTCATTCCAGAAACTTATTTTGCACTCTTTGATTGGCTGCATCTTGATGACTTTAGTTTGCTAGGGACCAATGATATGGGATATTGTGACTAACTAGTATGATTACTAATCAGTTCTTCTGAGTTTTAAGCAGGGTGAACTTGATTTAAATCAAATTGATTTAAATCATGATTTAGATCACTATTTAGATCATTAGTCAATGAGATTGATTTAAATCAGTTTTAATTTTTAGAATAATATGTTTTCGGATTATTTTTTCCAGTTATATCAGACCATTACTGATTTGGTTATATATCATTAGATATGCATAGATAAATCCATTGAAATGACTGAAATTATTCAGAGGTGAACTATCTCCAGTTTAATTGGTTAATCATTCATATTTGATCAACTTTTCACCTGTACTTTATTAGAAAGAGAACAATAATAATTACTTTAATAAAAACAACTGAAATAGTTTAATTTAACTAAAACAATAACATTATTTTTCATTTTTAATGCTTGCCCCTCCCTCCTCACACTTAGGTCCTTGTGCAGATCTATTCCACTCCAAAAAATCTTCTATTCAGTGAGCTTCTTAAAACTTAGTATGGGTTAATTCTGTGTACATACAGTAGATTTGCAGGGGGGCAATGGAATTAAAGGAAAAATAAAGTCAAAATTAAACTTTGACTATTCAGAAAAAACATGCAATTTTTTACAATTTCACGATCTTTAGAACATGCAATTTTTAACAATTTTCCAATTGACTTCTATTATCTAATTTGCTTTGTTCTCTTGATATCCATTGTTGAAAAGCCTACTGTGCACTACTGTGAGATAGCTGCTTGTCACTGTCTTACACAATGTATTCAGCAAAGCCCCAGTAGAGCATTGTTCTCCTTCAACAAAGGATTCCAAGAGAATGAAGCAAATCTGATAATAGAAGTAAGTCTGAAATCTGAATCCCAAAAGTTATATTTCATGATTATATCCCTTTAAGGTTTATTTATCAACCCTGTATGTCAAATGTATAACATTTTGCTGTGAAGAAGGTGCATGTTATTGCTACAGACACAAATTCACAGTTTTGAGAACTACAAAACCAATAGTATGTGATAATATCTTCAAGATAGAAAAATTGTCCAAATCAATCTGACAGAAACCTTTTTTTGGGTGAGCATGACATTGTGAATGGATTAATGGAATTAATTTACACACATACAAAACATTACATCCATGAATATACAGTATTTTGCTATATAATTAAAAACAAATCTATATTTCAGGATGAATAACATTTGGATTAGAATGTATCTTAAATATAAACAATTGTTACATAGATTCTTCTTCAAAAAGCATTTTATTTAAAAAAAAAGATTTAAATTAAAAAAAAATCTAATTTAAATTTTAAAAAATCATTTATTTTTTTTAAATCATTGATTTTTAGCCACCCTGTTTTTAAGTGACTTTGCTGGCGCAATTGGAAGAATGTACTTAGTTTCACTAAGCTTGAGCCGCATATTTTTCCTCAAAAGAAAATTGGTAGGCACACCAATAAATAAAATGTATTGCATTATAGAAAAGGCAGTGGAGCAACAAGGAGAGTAAAATTTCAAGGCTACTGCCCTTCCTCTGATAACATAGTGAGAAAAAGGGTAAATGATCCGCAATGACAGGGACCTAATCACCTAAACACATAGACATAAACAATAATGAAATCAACATATCAGTATTTGGCAAAGTCAAAAAATAACAAAGCATCTATAAATAATCCATAAAATTATTAACAGTGAGCGATCTATGGCTATTCATGGTATGACATCCAAGATTTATTTGGAATAATCATGAATATCAGAATTTTTAATTCAATATGTGGTTGCCCAATATTATGCAGTAAATAACTGCCAAATAATTGGTGGTTGTGAGCACAATCATATTCTTTGTGTTTTCCTTTCATTTTTTTTTTAGTTCAACCCAATGCCTGTGAACTTCTAGATCTCTGAATCTGTTCAATTATGAGTCTGGTGTCAGTAGTGGTGGGTAAGAGAGTCATAGCATTATTTACCTCATCAACAGAGAAAATACCGCATAATGCAGTGTGAATTTCTTTTCGAATTTTGTATTGTACATCCTTAGAGTGGTTCCTACCATTTTCCAAGCTTAGAGGGTAACAGCCATTTTTCATTATGTGACAAGGTTGTTGATAAGGAAGGCGGCCAAGATTGAGCCACTTTTCTACTTGCTGACTATAAATATATTCTTTATCATGTTGGTACAACATGGTGGGTGTTACTGGACTCTGGATGACCATGCCAAATTTGCTTGAATTTGGAAATAAAATATTCTGTGGTACCTGAGATTGATTTAAAGAGCAGCAATGCTCCATTGTTTTGTGCTGATACATGTTGTGTGAAGAGCTGTCTGACATGAAAGTTCTTTGTAGGCAACATTGCTTCATGCAGACACAATCCAAGCTATGTGTATGAGGTATGGAAATTGATGTGTGATTATTCCTAGATTGATCACATATGCATGGTACTTGTGCCATTCTGCCCTTAAGTTGCTCAGAGGCTTCGTGCAGATAAGGTTTTGTTGTAACATACATACCTGAGAAGGAATTTTCAATTGCCTCTAAATCTCTGCATTTTGTATGATTTTGCATTGGGAGGTTGTGGCCAACCACTCCATGTTGGTAGCTACAGTTGTTCCTTTCATACATATCATGTCCCAGCTGTCTCTTTTGTTCAGGAAATTTCATCTGATTCATCTGGAAACCCGGAGATGGAATTCTCATTCTCTGAAGCTGCTCTGGCCTCTTCCAAACATTTGGCTCCGAGCATGCGGCATAACATGTGTCATGAAGACCCTTCTTTAACAACTTATCTACTCCTGATTGTGTGGAAACTTGGTTTGTTTTAGCTCTAAGTTCATCAGCAACCGACAGATGTGGATCATTTAGCCTTTCTGGGTGGTAAAATTTGCACTTCATTCCATAAGTGCATTTCTTCCCTTCAATGAAAAACATTACATTTTAGATTAATATAATATAATTATAAAAAGTATTATTTAGTATTGGAGAGCATGTGTATTTCAAAAATAACTTTTGAAACTAAAAACACAAACTGAATAAAATTTAAAGAAACGCTTGCTTAGATTATTGATAATTCAGACAAGTTTCAATTAAGGCAATGTTTTTCAATCAATTTTGCTCATTAAAAAGTTCTTTAAAGGAATGTAAAAGGGGAAAAAAACTCTAATATGTTAGAGCATTTTATTATTTCACAACTGCTTGTATATAATTGTGTTTAACTTGTATAAAGAGATTAAACACATGGTTGAAGTCAGCTCCTGAGCACCAATGCTCTATTGGGACCTAGCTATCTAGTGTGCAAATGAAAAAGAGTCAAATGTATTAAGCTCCAAATCACCACCTAGCTCCCAATAGCGTAGAGTATGTTCTTTTTCAACAAAGGATACAAAGAGTACAAAATAAATTTAAAAGTAGAAGTCAATTTAAAACTGTGTTACAATTACACGCTCTTATTGAATCATAAAAGTTTAATTTTGACTTCCTATCCCTTTATTTTTTCAGTATATCAAGGACATAATTAACAATTTTAAATAAAATAGGAAATCATTTTGATATTCAAACTTATTGTAAATGGGAGATTAAACAGAAACTTTAATTGAGAAAAGTCTAATTAACATAGGGAAAATCATTACAATCTGCAATCAGAATTTTCGTTTCCCATTCCTGTAATTTCACTCAGTAAATTGGGCATTTAATCCTGCACCAGAGGAACTGAGACCTGAGGGCAGAATGCAGATATCCTAGGATTGTCTTTGTATTTCATAACTTTCAGATGAGTTTCAAATTCTCCCCCTAGAGCAGCCTCTGATTGGCCACAGGAAATACCCTACAAAGTAATAACAGCGCATGTTGTTTGCGGTATAAGATTCTTATAAAATTGTAGTGATGCTAATTTGATAATGGTTTTTATAAGAATATATATTCAAAGAGTTTAATAAAAGAGGCCATTTGTGAGATACATGGCATGGGTACATTTGATAACAGAAGTAAATTGTATTTTTTTATTTTATTTCATTGTGCACTAGGTCTAAATCATGAAAGTTTAATTTTTATCTCAATTTCCCTTTTTTTGTGAATCTTTATATAGTACTATTAAATTCTATGCATTATAGAAAAAATAAAACATACCATATGGACAAAGCCTTTTGTCTGAATGAAACGGAGAAGGTGTTTTCCGTAGAAAATTATACAGAGATGGACCTTGACGCCCTAATGGGTCATCTGGAGGCATAAATCTATAATAAGAAATATTTTAAATGATTACATTTCTGAAAAGGACAACTGTCTACAACACATAGAGAATTATTTCAGATTACTTTAGTAATGGAGATCACATTGTGTTGAGTTTCCCAGACTGTGTGTGCAAAGTAATACGATAATTTCCATTACATCCTCTATTTTTTGACTGACAGGTTAATAACTTGAAAAAAAGCAAAGTAACACATGCAGGCCTATGGCCCTGATCTTTATTAGCAACTTGCTTTTTTGAAAAACACACACCTGGCCATCTCAGCTGTGCTTTTTAAGACAAATAGAAATCACTGTAGCATGGAAGTGACATATATTTGGGAAAGGAAACTGACTGTGTTATTAAGTGGTACAGCTCCTTATTTGTTGGAGTTTGGGTCTTCTCAGAATCAGGTCTAATGCACACCCTATTTACAGGGACATTATAAATTATGAGTTTAACATCTATTAACACACAGTTTTGACAGGCACAACAGAATAGTATTTCAATATATTTATGGACAGAACTTGTAATTGCTTAAAAATGCATATAAACATATTAACAAAACAGTGGGACTACTTTTAAATTACAGCTGTATAGATCCACACATGATACATACCCCCAATATTTGCAAGATACCTTGGTGTTGCACAATTTAGTATTGCAAAGTTCACAACAGTAAAGTGATAATAAAAACCAGATTACTGCTGGGAACTTTGCAATATATATATATAGCCATAGTCACATTGGATTAAAGTTATTTTGGGGGGCGTATCTGGGCAGCATCCATGTCAGGATGCAAAAATTAGAAGCTCTGTCTACAGTTCAGATAATCCGCAGATTATCATCCTTCAATTATGTCATCCTGCTTACCAATTGATATCTGCTCATGCAAAAGGAGTTACTGAGTCGAATGATAAATTAGCCTACATTTTCTAAGTCAGAGAGTCTAATCCAGATCATTGGAATTTGATGACGGAGGCCTCATACTGCAATTCTCAACCCCCCCTGGTAATCTGGGTTCAAGCAGTTTCATCCTGCTGTGATTTAAACTTGACACTATTAGTGGCTGGACAGTACTATATTACCAACAAACAAGAAGGTGCACTTTATATGGAACATGTAGATCTATGATCACTTCAAGGAGTTTAGCATATTACTGGTGTTGGAACATACATCTCGCTTGCTGGCAGATAACTTTCCATGTTCCCTGCAACAATGGGAGATAACTTTGCACTGTTGGCACAATTGCTCATAATAAAGGTGTTTCATGAAGTATTACCCTCCTAGATGATTTGGAGTCTAACATGTGCCAAAAATTTGAAGATCTTCTTAAGACTCTCCAACATGGCGATCAGGTCTACAATGCCTTACTACCAGCTACGGAGAGGTCTGAAGAGATACCTACCCCACAGAATGGCCAACAACTATCTAAGCAACAAACTTTACAAGAGGAGTACATAGTTCCCAGTGAAAGATACACAGCCCAAACAGAGTTGCAGTCAGAATATAGCCTACCTCCCTTAAGGTCTGAGAGGATGACCTGGCATGTACAAGGAGGCTCTCAAGCTGACACAAATGCTTCCAGAGCTCGGAAGTCAGTTCACTACACTCAAGCTTATTTTCACTGGAGGGAGACTTTGGTATGCTCTTGTAGTACCCCGGGGGGAAGGGCAGCCGACTCCTGGTGGGGTGACCTGGAGCTTCCTTGGCATCCTGATATCCATGTTTACAAGCTGATCTTCAACTGCCTTAAATGTATTCTGGGGACTACATAGTCCCTTGCGGTCCTTTCTGAACTGGTACTGTTGGTTCTTCGTTTGGTCTTGGAGGGTCCCCCCTATTCTAATCTCTCACATATTTACCCTCAATTCATACTCCAGCTTGATGACTGTGGGATAGGACAAAGGGTGATAGTTAAACAGCAATTCCAAGCTGAATATTTGTAAGATGGACTTTGTATGATGTTGCTTAGATCAGTCACATAGTTCATGTTTATCAATATATGATTCTAGTTCGTATATATGTACATGTGGTGGCATGTTCTTTTGGCTATGAATATTAATACATAAATATCTGTTTAGTAATACTTAATGAAGATATGGTGATATATATCTTATAAGGACGAGTCTTACTAATTCTGCTTCCTCACACGGATAACAGTTGATTTATATGTCTTCCCATATTTCAATTACTTCATGTTATTAATAATAGACATATACCATCATAGGCTTTTAGGTATTTTCAATGAGCGGTCCATCTCCTTCCAGATGGCTTTGGTTTTAAATAAATATATAGTTCTGTTTGCTTTGTATTTTCTTGCGCTATTGACATGCGCCTAAACTAATGCAATTTGAAGTTCTGTTCTTGACATGTACTGTGTAGAAGGATTCATGTTCACTGTAGACTTTAACTTTCAAAAGTATTATCCTTCATCAAATACATATTTCCAATATCTAAAGTATAGCTTTATAATAACAAATTGAATGTGGTCTCATGTTACGCTCCGGTAAGAGTTCACATTACTAGCACCGTACACTAGTAATCAACAGCCCACCATATTTATTATACAAGACAGTATTAGTGTCAAGTTTTTATCTTGCTCACCAGTTGTTTTACACTCATTTATTACTCTCTTGCTATTTAGTTAAACATTTATCTATATCATTACTTTATATTTTCTCATATCATCCAAAATATTACATATATTATCTGTAATATCAGTTGCCAATTTCTTTAAAATACTTGTACTAAGGTCCAAGAGTGACCAGTACAAATGCTAGTTTACCTCTACTTTGTACCACAAGCTTAGCCAGGTCCAAGAGTGATCCCCTTTGTATTGAGAGGTATATTATCCAGGGGAAAAAAGTAGGTTTCTGCTATATGTGTACAACTGTATTTTTGTCATTTATTGTTAATGCCCATGTGTTACTTTGTGTATCTTTTCGGCAGGTTAATATTCTTTTATTGTTATATCCAATGTATGCTCACTTACTTATGTACTTTATTATTTTGACCTGTAATTGACATGAACACCTGCTTCTATTCGAAAGTTCATGTGTTATTTGTTGTCATCCACTAAAACCTCAATAAAATATTATGATTTTTTTTAAAAAAAACTCTTTTTGGCCCCCACATAAGGTTAATTGCACTAGACCATTGGGTGAACATATATCCTATTTGGTTGCTATATGGCACATTATGCTGTGAAAAAACTGAGAGCTAGCTGGGTCGCGTGACCAGACCGCATCAGGTGAGAACACCGGAGGAGGTCTTGAGAAGAAGGTGTGGTGTGTAGACTTGCTGCAGGAAGCGAACCAGATAGACAGACCTACTTGACCCCTGGGAGGCAACATATCTAAAGTATTTATTATGACTGAAATAGCACATTACTATATGTAATACTGACAGATTGGAAATGGACTATAAGATTTTTATACATAAGATATACATACTTGAAAATTTATATTTTGAAAAATAGCTTGGAAAGATACACATTAATCCAAAAGGTGTATGTGTTTCTGTAAACATTAATGTGAACTTCTATCAACTGACATTCTATTTGGACTTTTTACAAAACAATTGATACTGGTGGTATATTGAATTAAACTTTTTATACTGGTGGTATAATATTTTTTATATTGCAGCTGCTTAAGGTGGGGGGGGGGGGGGACTTCACCAATTGTTTTTTAATAACATTTTTAGTTAAAGGGACACTGAACAGATCTCTGTAAAAGTGCATTAGCACAATGAGCTATCTTTCCAGCCTAAATATGTATATTTAAATATACATGTACCATATATATGTATCTTATCCCAACATATATAATTTAATTCCTCATAACCTCTTTGCAAATAATGGAGGACCTTTCAGTGTTTAATCATTTAGTTCTGATGGTTTAGTGGTTTTACCATGAAATTACATTTAGTTAGATTAACTAAAAATGCATCACATTTGCCTGGTTTCACTTTGGAAACTGGGACATCTATAGGAGGCTGAAAAGGTAAAAATATCTAATCCTACCTAGGGTATACAAAACCAACAATATGTCCCCTATTGTTGTAAGTGATGGATGCTAATACAATAACTTAGAATGCAACCAAAGAAAAAATGGAAAAGTTGCATCCTCAAGCACTCACATACTTTCAATATTTATCCCCATATTAGAAACTATCTGACCAAAAAGGGTAGAAAAAAAATAAACTTTAATTAAACACTTAAAATAATTATATATATATTAAAAACACTTAAAAACTACAACAGTAGAAGCACAATTTACCAGGGAATTAGATATACCAAATCAATACACCTTGGATTAAGCAATTAAGGCAAGCACAACAAGGATAATTATCCCCATTAATGCAGAAACCATGAGTTAAGAAAGATAAACATCTGTGACTCGTATATAAAATATGGGATGGCGATCTTCCTGTGCTCACATGGGTTATATATGTTAATTATTTAAAATTAGTTGGTTATTCCTTCCAATTAAAATACAAAAACCTCTCCTTGAGTTGGGCTCACATGCCTGAAGCGTGTTTCACCAAAGGCTTATCCATGTTGTGCTTATCTTGATTAATTATTCTATGGTGTATTGTTTTGGACTTTCTATTTCCCTGGAGTTGTGCTTATACTTTTGTAGTTTTTAACATACACAAATATTTTAAGTGGTTAATTAAAGGTTATGTTTTATTTCCCTACCCTATTTTGGTCACAGAGATAGGTTCTGATATGGGAATTAATATTGAAAGAATGTTAGTGCTTGAGAATGCTACTTTTTCTTTTTTGTTCACATCTATAGGAGGGAAAAGGGAACAGAGCTTCTCAAACATGACAATCTCACAATATGCAGAACAGTTAGGAGCATTGTTAATGAAAAAGAAAAAAAAGAAAAAGGTAGACCTAAAGAAGCATACCTGTCATTTACAAAAGAGTACATAAGCAGCCTTTCCTCAATTAACTTCTTCCACTCTGCATTTTCACTCTGTAAGTCACGATAGTTATCATTGGATACAATAATGCCATCCATTTCATAGGCCAACTTAACAATGTAACGGTCATCATAGCAAACAATTCTTTTGCCATTTGTGGTTCGAGATGGGGTGTAAACTAAAATGGCTCTTTTCTCCAAGTCTTCCAGAATATGTTGATCTAGAAATGGAAATAGGAAGAAGTGTGACTTACTTATCATAATGCATAATATGCCTAGTCTACTATGGTCTTCAAAAGGGACACATGGAGATTATATTAAAATATTTAATTAAACATAGTAAAAGAAATTTGACATACACTTTCAATATTTATTTTGCTGTCGTTTCTTGCAATCTCTAGAAAACACAATTTATGCTTACCTGATAAATGTATTTCTCTTGTGGTGTATCCAGTCCACGGATCATCCATTACTTGTGGGATATTCTCATTCCCAACAGGAAGTTGCAAGAGGACACCCACAGCAGAGCTGTAATATAGCTCCTCCCCTAACTGTCATAGCCAGTCATTCGACTGAAAACAAGCCGAGAAAGGAGGAACCATAGGGTGTAGTAGTTACTGTAGTTTAAATTTAAAAATTACCTGCCTTAAAATGACAGGGCGGGCTGTGGACTGCATACACCACAAGAGAAATAAATTTATCAGGTAAGCATAAATTGTGTTTTCTCTTGTAAGGTGTATCCAGTCCACGGATCATCCATTACTTGTGGGATACCAATACCAAAGCTAAAGTACACGGATGAAGGGAGGGACAAGGCAGGAACTTAAATGGAAGGAACCACTGCCTGTAAAACCTTTCTCCCAAATATAGCCTCCGAAGAAGCAAAAGTATCAAATTTGTAAAATTTTGAAAAAGTATGAAGCGAAGACCAAGTCGCCGCCTTGCAAATCTGTTCAACAGAAGTCTCATTTTTAAAGGCCCAAGTGGAAGCCACAGCTCTAGTGGAATGAGCTGTAATCCTTTCAGGAGGCTGCTGTCCAGCAGTCTCATAGGCTAAGCGGATTAAGCTTCTTAGCCAAAAAGAAAAAGAGGTTGCCAAAGCCTTTTGACCTCTCCTCTGTCCAGAGTAGACAACAAACAAAGCAGATGTTTGACGAAAATCTTTAGTAGCTTGTAAGTAAAACTTTAAAGCACAGACCACGTCCAGATTGTGTAACACAAGGATGGAACCACAATCTCTTGATTGATATTCTTGTTAGATACCACCTTAGGTAAGAACCCAGGTTTGGTACGCAGGACTACCTTATCCGTATGAAAAATCAGATAAGGAGAATCACATTGTAAGGCAGATAACTCAGAGACTCTACGAGCCGAGGAAATAGCTACCAAAAAAAAAAAAAGAACTTTCCAAGATAAAAGTTTGATATCTATGGAATGAAGAGGTTCAAACGGAACTCCTTGAAGAACCTTAAGAACCAAGTTTAAGCTCCATGGTGGAGCAACAGGTTTAAACACAGGCTTGATTCAAACTAAAGCCTGACAAAATGCCTGAACGTCTGGAACATCTGCCAGACGCTAGTGCAAAAGAATAGACAGAGCAAAAATCTGTCCCTTTAAGAAACTAGCTGACAATCCTTTTTCCAAACCTTCTTGGAGAAAAGATAAAATCCCATTAATCCTGACCTTACTCCATGAGTAACCCTTGGATTCACACCAATAAAGATATCTACGCCATACCTTATGGTAAATTTTCCTGGTGACAGGCTTTCGTGCCTGTATTAAGGTATCAATAACTGACTCGGAGAAGCCACGCTTTGATAAAATCAAGCATTCAATCTCCAGGCAGTCAGCCTCAGAGAAATTAGATTTGGATGGTTGAAAGGACCCTGAAGTAGAAGGTCCTGTCTCAGAGGCAGAGACTATGGTGGAAAGGATGACATGTCCACTAGATCTGCATACCAGGTCCTGCGTGGCCACGCAGGTGCTATCAGAATCACTGATGCTCTCTCCTGCTTGATCTTGGCAATCAGTCGAGGGAGCAGAGGAAACGGTGGAAACACATAAGCCAAGTTGAAAGACCAGGGCGCTGCTAGAGTATCTATCAGTGTCGCCTTGGGATCCCTGGACCTGGATCCGTAACACGGAAGCTTGGCGTTCTGGCGAGACGCCATGAGATCCAGTTCTGGTTTGCCCCAACGGAGAATCAGTTGTGCAAATACCTCCGGATGGAGTTCCCACTCTCCCGGATGAAAAGTCTGACGACTTAGAAAATCCGCCTCCCAGTGCTCTACACCTGGGATATGGATAGCTGATAGGTGGCAAGAGTGAATCTCTGCCCAGTGAATTATTTTTGAAACTTCTAACATCTCTAGGGAACTTCTTGTTCCCCCTCGATGGTTGATGTAAGCTACAGTCGTGATGTTGACCGACTGAAATCTGATGTACCTCAGAGTTGCTAACTGAGGCCAAACCTGAAGAGCCTTGAATATCGCTCTTAGTTCCAGAATATTTATTGGAAGGAGAGACTCTTCCTGAGTCCACGATCCCTGAGCCTTCAGGGAGTTCCAGACTGCACCCCAACCTAGAAGGCTGGCATTTGTTGTTACAATAGTCCAATCTGGCCTGCGAAGGTCATACCTTTGGACAGATGGACCCGAGATAGCCACCAGGGAAGAAGATCCCTGGTCTCTTGGTCCAGATTCAGTTGAGGGGCCAAATCTGTGTAATCCCCGCTCCACTGACTGAGCCTGCATAGTTGCAGCGGTCTGAGATGCAAGCATGCAAACGGCACTATGTCCATTGCCGCTACCATTAAGCCGATTACTTCCATACACTGAGCCACCAAAGGGCGCGGAATGGAATGAAGAACCCGACAGGAATTTAGAATCTTTGATAACCTGGACTCCGTCAAGGTAAATTTTCATTTCTACAGAATCTATCAGAGTCCCTAGAAAGGAAACTCTTGTGAGTGGGGATAGAGAACACTTTTCCTCGCTCACTTTCCACCCATGCGACCTCAGAAATGCCAGTACTACGTCCGTATGAGACTTGGCAATTTGGAAGTTTGACGGCTGTATCAGGATGTCGTATATATAAGGGGCTACTGCTATGCCCCGCGGCCTTAGAACCGCCAAAAGCGACCCTAGAACCTTTGTAAAGATTCTTAGGGCTGTAGCTAATCCAAAGGGAAGAGCTACAACTGGTAATGCCTGTCTTGAAAGGCAAACCTGAGAAACCGATGATGATCTTTGTGTATCGGAATGTGAAGATAAGCATCCTTTAGATCCACTGTAGTCATATATTGACCCTCCTGGATCAGTGGTAGGATGGTACGAATAGTTTCCATCTTGAACGACGGAACTTTGAGGAATTTGTTTAAGATCTTTAGATCCAAAATCGGTCTGAAGGTTCCCTCTTTTTTGGGAACCACAAACAGATTTGAGTAAAAACCCTGTTCCTGTTCCTCCTTTGGAACTGGATGGATCACTCCCATAACTAGGAGGTCTCGTACACAGTGTAAGAATGCCTCACTCTTTATCTGGTTTGCAGATAATTGTGAAAGGTGAAATCTCCCTTTTGGGGGGGAAGCTTTGAAGTCCAGAAGATATCCCTGGGATATAATTTCCAACGCCCAGGGATCCTGAACATCTCTTGCCCACGCCTGGGTGAAGAGTGAAAGTCTGCCCCCTACTAGATCCGTTACCGGATAGGGGGTCGTTCCTTCATGCTGAAACCAAGGTGAGCGCGGTGTAGCTGCATCCGGAACCGGAACCGGCAAGTAGAAAAATTACATGAAGTCCTCCAATGAGAAAAGCTGAGAGAGTGCCGTAGCCTGCGATATGACTCAGGATCGCCCAAATGGTAAAATTAGGAAAAAGAGCGGCAGGCACTGCAAAAACCAAACGGGCTCACACTAAAGTTTGAAAACCAAAAAAGATACTTTAATGTAAGTTATCTCAAAAGTATACAGATATGGCAAGACACAAGTACAGGGGGGTGAAAAAAGTGTGACAAGAGAGGCCTGACGCGTTTCGCGCCCCCTAGTGGCGCTTAATCATAGGCTACAGCACTAGGTAAGAGATACCTATTTAAAGGGAAAACCATTAACCCTAGATGTGCAAGGAAATATTTTAAAAAACATTATAAGTTGTTAAAAACATTGGCACACTTACAATGGGATCAATATACAAAATAGTATATATATATACAAGTTCTATGAACACCAGCAAGCAACAAGGTTTGAACTTAGACTGCCTAAATTAATATATATTAATAAATATTAATGTACAGAGAGGGGTTTTGTCTGAGTTAATAAGCTGTAAGCTTGAAAACTGAAATGGTCAATTTGCTTAATTTTAAAAATGAAGATGAAAGAATGAAAAAGGTATATATAGATAATTAACTATATTATATGTCTATCTAACAGAACTTAATTGTCTATTAGGTAATTTACATCACATTCTTTGTTCATTCCAAAGGGTTGACGTGTGTTTAGTTTTATTATCCAAAATATTTCCTTTTTATCTAATATATGTTGTCTATTACCTCCTCTAATAGGAATTCTGGCTATGTCTATAATCTGAACGGACATATCTGCCAAATGTGTGAAATGTAAACCATTAAAATGACCTGCTACTGCAGAGTCCTTACAATAATTTTTGACATCTCTCATATGTTCTCCAAACCTTGTTCTGACTTCACGAGAGGTTTTTCCCACGTATTGACATTTACAAATATTACAAGTCAGAAGGTAAATAACAAACTTAGTTTTGCAGTTAGCATAAAAATCTATAACATATTGCTTATGATCTACACTAGAGGAGAATTGAGTGCCTTTAATAAGGTTAGGGCAAGTATTGCAGTCCCTACTTCCACATTTGTGGACTCCCTTTCTAGATAGCCAATCCCCTGACGGGATAGTATCCAAGACCAAACTAGGAGAAAGTACCTTCCCCAATGTCTTTGGTTTTTTCGGGACATATCTGAAATTTTTTACCAGAGGTTTAAGGATGTCATCTCCCAATAATAAATGGGAATGTTTCTTTAAGATTTTAATCACAGCATTGTAATGCATTGAGTATTCTGTGGTAAAAATAATACTCTCATTAGTGCCCAGTTTAGACTCATTTTTGTTGTTAATAGGTTTATTCTTATACTTTTTTACTGCTAGTCTCGATTGTTCAAGTTTTCTTGGGTTGTAACCTCTCTTAATTAACCTCTCTTTCAATTCTAGAGACTGTGTTTCATATATAAGATCGCTTTTCGTATTCCTGCGTAACCTAATAAACTGCCCTCTTGGTATAGCTTTCTTTACATGTTCTGGGTGCTGTGATGCCGCATGCAGAATGGTATTTCCTGCTATTGGTTTCCTGTATGTTTGGGTCACAATTTGATTATCTATGATTTTCAATGTTAAATCTAAGTAATTGATTTGCAACCCATTTAATTCACCTGTAAATTGCAAACCCATTAAATTATCACTTAGATAAGACAGTAAATCATCCAAAACAACAGATTTCTTCTCATTGTTAACAATCATAAGCAAATCATCTATGTAACGAACAAAAAGAACTACTTCATCCATCCAAGGGTTATTACTTGAAAAAACATATGTTAATTCCCACCATGAAACATAAATATTGGCGAATGCCGGGGCAAATTTTGCCCCCATGGCGGTCCCCCTTATTTGTAAGTAGTACTCTTTATTGAACATAAAATAATTATGTGAGAGCAAAAATTGTAAAATTTCACATATATAGTATCTTTCCTGATCACTCAAGTTTGTTTCTCTCTTTAAAAAATAATCCACAGCACTAATACCTGAGTGCTGGGGTATGCTGGTATATAAAGAAACTATATCTGCAGTTATCCAACTATAGTTGGACTGCCATTGTATGGTGTCCAATGTTGTTAGCAAATGAGATGTGTCTCTTAAGTAGCTAAGTTGTCTTTGTGCAATCGGTTGTAGTATAGTGTCAACCCATTCTCCTAAAGGTTCCAGTAAAGACCCTATGCCCGCAATAATAGGCCTGCCCGGTGGATGTTGTATGTTCTTATGTATTTTGGGTACATGATGGAACAGGGGAGTAATTGGGTGTTCTGGAATTAATAAATCTACATCCTCTTCTTTGAAAATGCCCAAGATAACTCCATCGGCAACAAGCTTAGCCATTTCTTTTTTAAAAGTATGTACTGGGTTGTATGGCAACAACCTATAGACACTATTATCTGAGAGCTGCCTCTGGGCCTCTTCAAAATAGTATGATTTGTCCATGACAACGATGCTGCCACCCTTATCCGAATTTCTAATGACAATGTCATCGTTATTTTTCAAAGTATTGATAGCTGAACGCTCTGTGAATTTCAGATTCCGGGCGGCAGCATCGCCGCCTGCACTGACATCTGCTTCAAGTTTGAGTATGTCCTCTTGGACTAATCTGTGGTAGGCATTGACCATAGGGCCCCTAAAATTGATAGGATAAAACTTAGACCTATATTTGTTTGGTCTTTCTAGTTTTTCTATTGAGCTCTCCTGGTCAGTGCCCCCCACATTGTATAACTCATTAAGTGTTGCTACAGAGCATGCATCTATAAATGGTAAATGTGGAGAAACTACATTAGATTTCGGAATAGGCAACCTTATATTATCCTGATTATCATTGGTGTTAGACAAAGCAAAAAACCTTTTCAGAGACAGCTTTCGTATGAATTTGTTCACATCCAAAAGTGTATTAAAGCATGAAAGCCTATTAGTTGGAGCAAAGCCCAAACCTTTTGATAACACAGCAATTTCATTATCTTTCAACTGATGTTTTGAAATATTAATAACATTAAGTCCTTCTTCCGTGTATGATGATGTTGGAATTATTGCTTCTGCCCCCTTTTCATCTTGATCTTTCTTTTTTCTTCCTTTACGCCATCTTCTTCTGTATTTTTTCCTTTTTCTGAGCTTTTCCTTATTTTCAAACGTGTCACCGGTTGTTCTTCCGAATCTTCCCCCAACTGCACCTGTAAAAAAGCACATGAGGGTAGAGGAATAGGAGAAGAAGGAGGAGAAGAAGCAGGAGAAGAAGATGAAGCAGTCGAGGAGCAGAAAGAAGAAATAGAGGAAACTGCTGAGATGTTAGCTTCTGAATCCGTGGACTCTCCCTCTGAAGCACTGAATGCCACTTTCCTGGCTTTCTTGTTCTTATTTTTAAGAATAGATTTCGGAATTTGCCTAATTAGATCCTTATCATTTTCTTTATCCTTGTGCTTATTTTTCATCTGTTGTTTAATTTTCCACGATTTGTTTTTTCGTTCACGTTGCTGTTGGCGCACCTCTGCCCAGTTATAGACTTTATCCTGATCATAGTCATCTTTGTCTCGTATAAATTTTGTTCCCTTTCTAGAGGCTTGTTCCTGATCACATCTCTTAAGGGTCTCATCCAGTTTCTTCTTATGCTCTAAATATTTGGAGCTTACTTCCAAAGGTTTGAGGTCCTCTTTAATATTATCCACTTCAGCTTTGAGCTTCGTTCTTTTTTTCTCTTTAACTCTAATCAATACCTTGATGAGTTTAAATGAGCACTCTGTGAGTGCTATATTCCAATCCTCCATATCCAGAGGATCTTCAAAGTCAAAAGATGGATATTTCTTAATTCTAAGACCCCTTGGGATTCTCTCCGCTTCCACATATTTATTAAATGCAACAATATCCCACATCAAACGTAAGTCAGAGATTAGAATGTTTTGTAAGGCTTTGAAATTGGCTTTTAAGCTAGACTCCTCAATATCACTTTCAGCTTTAGAGAAAATTTTGTTAATGATTGTTATGATTGTTAACAATGAGAAGAAATCTGTTGTTTTGGATGATTTACTGTCTTATCTAAGTGATAATTTAATGGGTTTGCAATTTACAGGTGAATTAAATGGGTTGCAAATCAATTACTTAGATTTAACATTGAAAATCATAGATAATCAAATTGTGACCCTAACATACAGGAAACCAATAGCAGGAAATACCATTCTGCATGCGGCATCACAGCACCCAGAACATGTAAAGAAAGCTATACCAAGAGGGCAGTTTATTAGGTTACGCAGGAATACGAAAAGCGATCTTATATATGAAACACAGTCTCTAGAATTGAAAGAGAGGTTAATTAAGAGAGGTTACAACCCAAGAAAACTTGAACAATCGAGACTAGCAGTAAAAAAGTATAAGAATAAACCTATTAACAACAAAAATGAGTCTAAACTGGGCACTAATGAGAGTATTATTTTTACCACAGAATACTCAATGCATTACAATGCTGTGATTAAAATCTTAAAGAAACATTCCCATTTATTATTGGGAGATGACATCCTTAAACCTCTGGTAAAAAATTTCAGATATGTCCCGAAAAAACCAAAGACATTGGGGAAGGTACTTTCTCCTAGTTTGGTCTTGGATACTATCCCGTCAGGGGATTGGCTATCTAGAAAGGGAGTCCACAAATGTGGAAGTAGGGACTGCAATACTTGCCCTAACCTTATTAAAGGCACTCAATTCTCCTCTAGTGTAGATCATAAGCAATATGTTATAGATTTTTATGCTAACTGCAAAACTAAGTTTGTTATTTACCTTCTGACTTGTAATATTTGTAAATGTCAATACGTGGGAAAAACCTCTCGTGAAGTCAGAACAAGGTTTGGAGAACATATGAGAGATGTCAAAAATTATTGTAAGGACTCTGCAGTAGCAGGTCATTTTAATGGTTTACATTTCACACATTTGGCAGATATGTCCGTTCAGATTATAGACATAGCCAGAATTCCTATTAGAGGAGGTAATAGACAACATATATTAGATAAAAAGGAAATATTTTGGATAATAAAACTAAACACACGTCAACCCTTTGGAATGAACAAAGAATGTGATGTAAATTACCTAATAGACAATTAAGTTCTGTTAGATAGACATATAATATAGTTAATTATCTATATATACCTTTTTCATTCTTTCATCTTCATTTTTAAAATTAAGCAAATTGACCATTTCAGTTTTCAAGCTTACAGCTTATTAACTCAGACAAAACCCCTCTCTGTACATTAATATTTATTAATATATATTAATTTAGGCAGTCTAAGTTCAAACCTTGTTGCTTGCTGGTGTTCATAGAACTTGTATATATATATACTATTTTGTATATTGATCCCATTGTAAGTGTGCCAATGTTTTTAACAACTTATAATGTTTTTTAAAATATTTCCTTGCACATCTAGGGTTAATGGTTTTCCCTTTAAATAGGTATCTCTTACCTAGTGCTGTAGCCTATGATTAAGCGCCACTAGGGGGCGCGAAACGCGTCAGGCCTCTCTTGTCACACTTTTTTCACCCCCCTGTACTTGTGTCTTGCCATATCTGTATACTTTTGAGATAACTTACATTAAAGTATCTTTTTTGGTTTTCAAACTTTAGTGTGAGCCCGTTTGGTTTTTGCAGTGCCTGCCGCTCTTTTTCCTAATTTGGTCGTTCCTTCATGCTGTCTTAGAGGCAGCAACAGGCTTTTTGACCTGCTTATCTTTTTTCCAGGCCTGGTTTGGTCTCCAGACCGTCTTGGATTGAGCAAAAGTTCCCTCTTGTTTATTATTAGAGGAAGTTGATGCCGCACCTGCCTTGAAGTTTCGAAAGGCACGAAAATTAGACTGTTTGGCCCTAGATTTGGACCTGTCCTGAGGAAGGGCACAACCTTTTCCTCCCTTGATATCAGCAATAATCTCCTTCAAACCAGGCCCGAATAGGGTCTGCCCCTTGAAGGGAATGTTAAGTAGCTTAGATTTTAAAGTCACGTCAGCTGACCATGATTTAAGCCATAGCGCTCTGCGCGCCTGTATAGCAAAACCAGAATTCTTAGCCGTTAGTTTATTCAAATGAACAATGGCATCAGAAATAAAATAATTGGCTAGCTTAAGTGCTCTAAGTTTGCCAAGTATGTCATCCAATGGAGTCTCTACCTGTAAAGCCTCTTCCAGAGACTCAAACCAGTACGCCGCAGCCGCAGTGACAGGGGCAATGCATGCAATGGGCTGTAGGATAAAACCTTGTTGAATAAATATTTTCTTAAGGTAACCTTCTAATTTTTTATCCATTGGCTCTAAAAAATCACAACTGTCCTCGACAGGGATAGTAGTACGCTTTGCTAGAGTAGAAACTGCTCCCTCCACCTTAGGGACTGTCTGCCATAAGTCCCGTGTGGTGGCGTCTATTGGAAAACATTTTTCTAAAAATAGGAGGGGAAGAGAACGGCACACCTGGTCTATCCCATTCCTTATTAATAATTTCTGTAAACCTTTTAGGTATTGGAAAAACATCAGTACACACCGGCACTGCAAAGCATTTATCCAGTCTACAAAATTTCTCTGGCACTGCAATGGTATCACAGTCATTCAGAGCAGCTAAAACCTCCCTAAGTAACACGCGGAGGTGTTCAAGCTTAAATTTAAATGTAGAAATATTAGAATCAGGTATCTTTCCTGAGTCATTAACATCACCCACTGACTGAAGCTCTCCTTCCTCAGCTTCTGCATATTGTGAGGCAGTATCAGACATGGTTCTTAAAGCGTCAGTATGCTCTGCATTTTGTCTCACCCCAGAGCTATCTCGCTAACCTCTAAGTTCAGGTAGTCTGGCTAATACCGCTGACAGTGTATTATCCATGAGTGCCGCCATGTCTTGTAAAGTAAACGCTATGGGCGCCCTAGATGTACTTGGCGCCATTTGAGCGGGAGTCCCTTGGGCGGGAGTCAAAGGGTCTGACACGTGGGGAGAGTTAGTCGGCATAACTTTCCCCTCGTCAGATTCCTCTGGTGATAATTTTTTTAAAAACAGAATATGATCTTTATTGCATAAAATGAAATCAGTACATTTGGTACACATTCTAAGAGGGGGTTCCACCATGGCTTTTAAACATAATGAACAAGGAGTTTCTTCTATGTCAGACATGTTTATACAGACTAGCAATGAGACTAGCAAGCTTGGAAAACACTTTAAATCAAGTTAACAAGCAAATATAAAAAACGATACTGTGCCTTTAAGAGAAACAAATTTTTTACAGTGTATGTAATAGGCTAGCAGAGCATTGCATCCACTTGCAAATGGATGGTTAACCCCTTAGTTCAAAAAACGGACCAAAAAAACGAAATAGACGTTTTTTTTTTGTTTGTTTGTTTTTTTTTTTTAACAGTCACAACCAACCAGTGTTAATTTTGACGGCAAGTTTCAATTTAGTCTTAGTTTTAGTCTTTTGACTAAAATGCCATTTTAGTTTTAGTCGTATTTTAGTCATCTAAATTGTTTTAGTTTTAGTCGTATTTTAGTCGACTGAATCTCCAGTAGATTTTAGTCGACTAAATCTCCAGTATCTTTCCAATAGATTTAGTCGACTAGTCTACTAAAATCTAAGGGGTGTAGTTAAAGTGTAATGCATTATTTAAACAATATAAAAACTTTAACAGTTCTCTGTTAATAATTTAAAAAAGTATCAAGTAACTCAACACAACAAAAAGTTTCTGCAGCTAGCACAGGCACAGCATAACTTAAACCCATGTTCATAGGTTATGCTTATTTCTATAGGAAGAATCAATTGATTGTTCACAGATTCGAAAAAATTTCGGCAACGATATTAGCACTGCTCTAGAACTTCCAAACTTTATATACTCCTGGAGTAAAGGTTTATTAAACTGTTTTTATTAAGGTTTAATATAAATATTTATAATATTTATTAAGGTTTTAACATGCAATACAGATTTAACATATTTAACTGTTGTGATATATAACATGTCTTTATTTTTCTTAAAATTTAATAAAATGAAGTTTCGTAAATTTTACAAAAGAGCAGTAATTGGATATGGATTGATTATAACACCTTGCATAAAATGTTTTTGTCAGCAAATTTTGATTTAGTTTTAGTCATAGTCTTTTGACTAAAATGTAATTTTGATTTAGTTTTAGTCATAGTCTTTTGACTAAAATGCCATTTTAGTTTTAGTCGTATTTTAGTCATTAGAATTTCTTTAGTTTTATAGTCATTTTAGTCTAGTTTTAGCCGACGAAATTAACAGTGCAACCAACTGCCACAGCTGTAGTCCTACCTTCCCCAATAAACAACTTTGGAAAGCCTTTGAGCCCTTTAGAGATGTCCTATAGCATACAGGGGACTCCTGAGGGAAGCTGGATGTCACAGTTTGTAATTTTAACTGCACCAACTGTAACTTTTATACTAAAACAGTGGAAAGCCTCAGTTAAACTGTTTCTAGTCAAAATTTAAGCCAGCCATGTGGAAAAAACTAGGCCCCAATAAAGTTTTATCACCAATGCATATATAAAAACGATTAAACATGCCAGCAAACGTTTATATTGCAATATCATAAGGGTATTACCCCTGGGAGTAAGTATGATACCAGTCGTTATTAAATCACTGTATTCAGGCTTAACTTACATTAATACGGTATCAGCAGCATTTTCTAGTGTTTTCCATCTCTAGAAAAAATTATAACTGCACATACCTGATAGCAGAATAAACTGCACGCCATTCTCTCGCTGAAGTTACCTCATCTGTGTAATCCCCTCAGACATATCTGAGAATAGCAATGGATCTTAGTTACAACCTGCTAAGATCATAGAAACCTCAGGCAGATTCTTCTTCTATTTACTGCCTGAGATAAAATAGCACAACTCTGGTACTATTTAAAAATAACAAACTTTTGATTGAAGAAAATAAACTAACTATATTTAACCACTCTCTCCTACAACATCCTAGCTTGTTGAGAGTTGCAAGAGAATGACTGGCTATGACAGTTAGGGGAGGAGCTATATTACAGCTCTGCTGTGGGTGTCCTCTTGCAACTTCCTGTTGGGAATGAGAATATCCCACAAGTAATGGATGATCCGTGGACTGGATACACCTTACAAGAGAAATTGTGGCTTTTTCTGTTCCCATAAAAATTATTTAGGCCCCTATTTTTTTGTTTGTTTTTTTTAAATATATTTGAAGGTTATGCTTGTTCCTCTTGCTCAAAGAGAGGCTGGTGAAATTAGTCTGAACCAATAGCTCATTTACATCTGTCCTGATTGGCCCAAGAAAAGAAGACCAGAAATATGAATTCCACCAGGCTTTTCAAGGGTGTATACCTGAAATGTTCTTAATTACCTTGTAAACTAGGCTTACAACAACAATGTTAAATCATTTTAACATTTAGAAGTCAATCACAATCCTTTAGAAAAAAATTGTATCTAATGATATTCAACAGAAAATCACATCATGTGCTGAGCTAGCAGGCAGTGGATGCATCATGTTGGTATCTAAAAGTTTTGCAAATTAATTATTATGATTAATTACAAATTTAACAGAAACGTAATTACCTGTTATGGCTGCATCTTTTCGATTTTCCTTCCTCCATGAAGGAACAAAAACCTTAATGTAGTCATGTCCTCTCTGTTCAAACCATTCTACCGCAAGCTGAATACCTCGACAAGAAAAGTGCTCCTTGTGTCCATGACTAGAGAAAAGTGAAGAAAACTACATTTAAATGTCATCGTTTATAGTTATTTATACACTTTATGACTTTCTTTAATTAAATATATATATATATATATATATATTTTTTTTTTTTTTTGTTATATGAATATTATCCCTAGTATAACTAATAACAATGATAAGATGTTTCTCTGCTATCACTATTGAAGCTAACTTCGTTTGGTTCAAGGTCTTTAAAAGCACTGCATGGGGACTGCAAAACTTAATAATTGATCACCAGTTGTATCACCTATACTGTTAAGAATACACCCTACCCCCTTAGACAGAGGTCCAGACAATGGTATATATAATTATTATGTTAGTATTATTTTATTCAGTAGGAGAAGGATACATACATTTGTTCATGTTATTGTATTACATGATCATTATTTAGCTACCAATTTCTTAAGAAATGAATTATTATTTGTGAAGTATATAATGCAACAGTCTTCTACTAAGGAAGATATGAGTTTCACCTAGACAAGACTGGAGTTAAGACATCATCACAAAAACATTCTAAAAGGCTTGAGACTTATTGTCAGTGGTTCTTCTGCATGGTTACAAGTTAGATCACCCAGGGACATGAGGACTGTTTTAGTAGCAACAGTATAATCCAAAACCCGCAGCTTGACCTTTCTTGTCTGCAACCTCAAGAAGAAGGGGACTACATCATGGTGTCATTCTATGTTGTGTAGCTTTGCATGAATATTGTGATTTGGCTCTTAGCCTTAATGGCTACATTCACAACAGTTATAGTAACACATACATAGAGCCCTTTATACAATTTATATTTAATTCAGCTTTCTACAACTTTAACTACAGTGCTTATCTTGCTCAAACTGCTCTAAACAGCTAATATCATCTTATCCATTAAGGCATGCAGGGAAGCCTAATGCAGACAAAAAAGGCCCCCTTTACCAAAACTACACAAGATAAATGCAATCCTTAATTGCTTGCATACTGCAAATGGACAGGGGTTATGGTCTCTCTAAGGTTACAGATGTGTCTTTTTAGAGGTATTTGTTTGGCTTCATGGTTCCTAATCCCATAATGGTCTACAGTACATTTGTAAGCCTTTGGGGACAGGATGCTTTTTCTACACATAATCACATTTGATAGGGGTTATGGCTGGCACATTCGGATTGGGGTCCAGACATATTTGAGAAAGAGGTTGCAGGCACTACTGGTTAGTTAAAATTGAAAAATGTATTTGTTTTGATTTAAAACATGTAGTGATCCCACTCGCCACTAGGGGCCGTGAAACGCGTAAGACCTCACTTTTGTGTGTGTCCCTGTCTGGGATCACTTCATGTTTTAAACCAAAATGAATACATTTTTCAATTTTAACTAACCAGTAGTGCCTGCAACCTCTTTCTCTTATACTTTACTTTTTGGTCTGATCCGCCTTACGCTATGGCACTCCAGGTACATCTGGGATAACAGTGGTTAAGGATTACCACACTGCACAATCTGGAGTTTCTGACCGTCCACCGGAACACCCCTGCTGCTCTGTCCAGACATATTTACCTGCCTAGTTCTGGAGTGGTTAAGGCACTAACTACTATATAGATGAGATGTTTGTCTTCTTATTGAATCAACTGAATACTAAAATAGCAGTATACCTGTACTAGAAGATGCAATTCTTTAGAACAATTGCCATATCATTAGTTAAAATAAACTACATTTTATAGATTCACCATATAACTTTGAGTTATTAATGCAAATAATTTTCCAAAATATTCAAAAATAATACAAAATCAAAAAACATGTTAAAGAGAACACTTAGGGGCATATTTATCAAGCTCAGTATGGAGCTTGATGCCCCTTGTTTCCGACGAGCCTTAAGGCTCGCCGGAAACAGAAGTTATGAAGCAGTAGTCTAAAGACCGCTGCTCCATAACTTGTCCGCCTGCTCTGAGGCAGCGAACAGAAATCAACCTGATATAATACGATCGGGTTGATTGACACCCCCTGCTAGTGGCCGCAAATCTGCAGGGGGCGGCATTGCATAAGCAGTTCACAAGAACTGCTCGTGCAATGATAAATGCGTATGCTGACGACATTTATCGATGTGCGGCGGACATGATACGCTACTTCGTATCATGTCCGCTCCCACATTGATAAATATGCCCCATAACCTCTCTTTATATGCAGATGTCAAATCAATTCTGCTGGCCAATAAAACTATTTGATTTAATTTACCAGGAAGCAACTGTCCATGCATGTGCTAAACTACATCCTGCTATATTGCATTCTAATGTATTATAAAGCTTACCAGAAAACCCTCACAATAGTTTACCTACATAGGGACAGATTACAAGTAGAGCAGTATTTAAATCTCCCACGCTAACTCCGCTAGAAGTAAGCCTTATGCGAGTGTCAGGTACCACTTGTATTACAAATCGAAAGTAAAAAGTTTTCACTTGAACGATAACCCGATGCGCACATTAAGCCAAACTAAGAATGTCACAATCACGCTAACGTATTCCCCCACAGAAGTCAATGGATCATAAAAACACCCTACTCACACTTCTCACATATTCTCAAGTGCGCTAACCTGACATGAAAATATGAATATTTCACATTCCAATGTTCTTCACATAACAAAATATTATGTTCTATTTATTCATAAATACATATTTCTACATATATCTGATGGTATTTTGCTAATATATATATATATATATATATATATATATATATATATATATATAGATAGATAGATAGATAGATAGATAGATAGATAGATAGATAGATAGATAGATAATTTTATATATACCTATATATATATAGGTATATATCTACACACATATATATATATCTACACGTATATATATATATATATATATATATATATATATATATATTTATTTTTTATAAGAGAAGAACAACAAAGGAGTACCTTTAAACCAGCACACACTCTTTAATAATTAGTATATATCTGAATAGATGAGATTGACTCATTAAGCAGACATGAAACTGTGCTAAGTATATACAAATACCCTTTATTGCCTATAACAAAAATTTTATAAGGTTACTGCACCAAACATAAAGAAATAATATATATACCTTCCTCACGCAGGAGTAAAAAGACCTGTGTTCAATCAAGCTATAGTGAAGAGATTCAGTCCTGCAAATGCAGCTGCCTTTATTGTGATAAGTTGCGGTAAGAAAAGTTAGCAGTGGCAGTTCATGCTGGGGCAGAGCAATAAGTATTATATGCAAAGCAAATATCCATCCTTATTCACAGAGAATCTGCTGTCCGCAGTGTAGTATAGCAGAGTAATCCCTTGTATTCCAAGTAAGGTAAAAAGGAGGTCTGTGAATTAGCACAAAAATGGCTACCCTGAAAAAAAGAGGTTAGTTCCAAAATACCTCTAAACAGTAACTATTAAAAACCAGATACAGGGTGCGCTAATGAAAGCTGCTAATATGATAGAATAGAGGATAGAATAAAGCTAATATATGCAAAAATAAGCTAGTGTTAAGAAATGGCTCATAAATGTTGTTAATACAATAAAATATATTTTAATATATTTGAATAAACCCTAGTACATGTAAACTAGCATTTAAAAATACATAATAAATAAATAAGTAAAATAAAAACCCACCGGTGGTAAGAAAATCAGGGGATAGAAATAAAAGTCCGTGGTGGGCTTTAAAAAATGAATAAAAAAAAAAACAAAGTTCAATGATTAAAAAATGCAGGCTAAAAAAATAGCAAAGTTAAGTGAGAGCATGGAAAGCAGCAGAGTCAGTCTGTGTGACTGGATCAATGTAACATTCAAGTAAAAGTTCAGTCGGTGGCTAAAAGGACAATCTGCGTTAAAGTAGAAAAGTCTGTGCCATAAATGATTCGTTTTACAAGCTTGACTCACCCAGAATACAAAGCTATTTTCTGTTATGCTTCTCCGTGTACAAGTGTAGTTGGTTAGATGTGAACACGTTAGACCCTTGATAGACAGGAGATTAAATTTCTGGTGAACAGTATAGCTCCAGCGTGTACTGTGGTTTGCTGGATTGTGCAGCGTATGCGGGGTCACGTGATGGTTTGTTCCAATCAGATGCACGGATTACCGGGTGGTCTGTAGATCAGCGTGTCGATGATATCTGCAGATTCTAGGAGTCACAGTTAGCCCAGCTTGATGATAGAAGATAGGAAACAATGTTACATTGCAGTTGGGATTGTTTTAGTAGAGTTCCAAAGTGGAAAACAACAGAGCGCTCTGTATGTTAGTATAGACTTGGTAGTAAAACAATCACAGTGTTGCGGATCAACGCGTTTCAGCTGATGTAGCCTTTTTCAAGATGAATTCAGACTGCTTGCTGCTCTCCTTTTATTGAGGATAATTGTTTAGGACTCCTCCTTGTTAGGTGCTCAGTTTTTTCTTAAAGGGATATATCCTTTCCATGGTTCAAACAGTCTCTCCATAAATAGCAGACTCTCATTTTTAAAAAGGAGCATAAATAATATATATACACATGTATGAATCACATGTGTAAAAATGTGAATAAAAATGTGAATAAAAAGCAAATACTGTTATGGTGAATTATGCATAAATAAACATAAATAAAATTCCTTATCAAGTTCATATCTGGGGAAAAAACATGTGTTTTATCTTGCAGTGATCTATAATGTGAAAAGGATCTTATTGTGTTGTGAATAAATGATTGCATAAACTTATATACATATAACAAATTTAATAAATTTAATGAATTTGATAAATTTAGATAAATTGTGGAAACTGATCTTATCAGTGTAATTTGATATATAATAAATAAGAGTGAAAAAAATCTAATATATAAAGAAAAAAAAAAAATAATAATATTGCCAATATGTGAAAAATATATATATTACGGCAAATATACAAACTAGTGATGTCATTTTGATCTTGTGTTTAGTGAATATTATGATTGGGGAAGATTATATACTTAAAAATGGTCACCCTTAATAGTGTATAAATCCCTAGCTTAGTTGAACTAACTGACTATTTAAAGATGTTAAATAGTTTTTGTATTTTCTTATTGTCTAATGTAAGAATATATAGTTGATGATAGATAAATAAATAATCAATAGTAAATAAAATAAGTAAAAAGTGAAAACTCATGTTTATTTTAAACCCTAAGTTATATTGTTCAATCTGAAACTAGATATAATATGTAAGAAAGTTTTTATTTGTTTTTAATTACATACGATTTATTAATGCATTACAGAATTTAAATCTAGCTCTGCATTTAAACCAAATGGTTCTAAGGTTTTGAATTGAAATATCAATTCAGCTTCAGCACGTAGCAACTTTTTATTGAGATCACCACCTCTCCAATTGTTAGTGATTTTTCTTATGCCCCAGTATTTTAGACCCATTGTGTTTTGATTATGACATTCTTTGAAATGTCTAGATAGTAAATGCCCTGTGAATCCGTGTTCGATGTTTAAGAGATGTTCACGGACTCTGTCTTTGAGGGGGCGTGAGGTCTCCCCCAAATACTGTTTAAAACAAGGACACTGTATCAGATATACCACATTGATGTCAGTACATCTGATACAGTCCCTTATCTCAAAGTCTTTATTGGTGATAGTAGACTTTATCCACTTTGTTTTATTGCTGAATTTACAGGCTTTACAATTTATGCACGGGTAAAACCCTTTTAATTTGTGGGATTCAAAATCCCCTTCAATAAATTTTTTCTTTGAATCTTTAAAAGCACTGGGGGCTAATATGTTTTTTAAATTTCTTGCCTTTTTAATAATTCACCGATAATTGGGTCTCTCTGTAAAATATACCAGTGTTTATTGAGAATGGATCTAATGTGATTATGGTGAATGTTATAATCAGTTATAAATGGTATCCAGAGTGGGTCCACACCTGTATTGTTACTAATTGTATTGGTCTTATCCCTTCTCTTTAAAAGGTCACTTCTATTCTTATCTCGAGCTGCGATTTTAGCTGACTCTATTTTACTTTTATTGTAACCCTTCTCAAGGAATTTCCTCTCTAAATATGATGACTGTTCATCATAATTGGCTAATGTAGTGCAATTCTTTCTAATTCTAGAGAATTGGTTTGATGGAATGTTCTCTATCCATTTTCTATAGTGACAACTTTGACTGTGTACATAATTATTAGTGTTTACTATGTTCATAAGTAAAGTTGAGGCCAAAAGTGCTTGTGCTGAGGTCATCTAAAAGTAACTCAAATAATTCTAGATCCCCTTCCCAAATGATAAAAATATCGTCTATAAATCTACGATAGAATACCAAGTTCGCCTCCCAAGTGCCGTTGTAGATGACCATGTCTTCAAGATGTCCCATGAATAAATTGGCATAACTTGGGGCGAACTTGGTGCCCATCGCAGTCCCTTGTAGTTGTAGGAAGTATTGATCATTAAAAATAAAAGAATTGTTTTCTAAAATGAATTTTATGCAGGTGTTAATAAAATCTATTTGTTCAGAGCGGAGTTCACCTTCTTTGACTAGATGATAGTCTATAGCTTTTAAACCTAAACTGTGTTTTATACTGGTATACAGTGAACAGACATCACAAGTGATGAGTGTATAGCTCTCTTTCCATTTCACTGTTTGCAGAGTATTTAGGAAATCTGTTGAATCTTTTAAGTAGGAAGGTAATTTTAAAACATAATGCTGGAGAAAAAAATCTATGTATTCAGAAAGATTGGCTGTTAATGAATTAGTCCCTGAAATAATAGGCCTACCTGGTGGGTTCTGTAGGCTTTTGTGAATTTTGGGTAAATAATAAAAGGTGGGAGTGATGGGATGATTAACAAATAAAAAATCATATTCCTTATTATTGATAATACCTGTATTGTATGCTTTTTTTAATAGGGTTTCTAAATCTCTTTTTTGCTTATTGATAGGATTTGAAGTAATTTTCTTGTATGTGAGGGGGTCTTCTAATAATCTCAGAGCTTCTTTTTTATAGGCCTCTTTGTCTAGGATGACAATGCCACCCCTTTATCTGCTTGTTTTATTACAATATTCTTATTAGATTTTAGTGTATTTATAGTTTCCCTTTCTTTTTTCGTTAGATTCCTCTTAACTTGTTTATCTGTATTTATTTTTTCAACATCTTCCTTTACCAGTTTTTCAAAAAGTTCAAGGTTTTTTCCTTTCTCTGTGGTGGGATAGAAATTAGACTTCAGTTTCAAATTTGTTTGTTGGAAATTAATTTTATTTCTATTTAGATGATTTTGTTCGAGACCTCTTGTTATAGGATTTTTAAGAAAGTATCTTTTCTGGGTTGCACTTCTGATAAATTGATTTATGTTGATTAAAGTATTGAATTTATTTATCTTGGTTGAAGGTGCAAAGGATAGGCCTTTTTGTAATACATTATATTCTTCCTCCTTTAATGTTACAGAACTTAGATTAAAGATATTTTTATAATCTTTTATCTCATTCTTTTTTGTTGTTCCAGATGGTCTGTTTCCTCTGCATCCTCTCTTGCTCTTTTTTTAATTTTAATCTTTCTTTTATTTTGGGATCCTCCTCTAAAAAAGACCTAGAGGGGTTCTGTTGGTTAAAGGATCCCCTTTGGATTGGGGGTTGATTTTGTCTGTACTCATCACCATTGTTATACTGTGGTTCATTTAATAGTGGATTAAATCTATTATGTGTTTGTATCTGCCATGTATCTTCTCTTTCATATCTTTTTTGAGGGGTGTTCCAATAATTGTGATTAGACTGGGTTGGTCTATAGTTGGGTCTAGTGTAATTGTAGTCATTGTTGTGATTATTCATTCTTGATCTATTGGTATCACTACCATAAGAATGATTAACAAAACCTTCTCTAACAGATGTCCTTCTATTTCTCCAATTTTCTGGATGATAGTTATTGGAGTATTGGTTCCCTGAATTATAATATCCATTTCTATTTGTTGTGTAATTCTCTTTATAATTTCTATTAGATGTATAATTCTCTTTATAATGTCTACATTCATTATTATGCTGATTCTGTTGGTTAGTTTCTCTTGATCTCCAGTCAGGAGTTTCGTAGTTTGTATTAGAATTTCTATGTGTATTGTTAATATGTTTTTTATCATAATAATTCATCCCATTTGATGGATTAGATTGCTTGGAATATCTAGTATTATGTAAATTTTTGTCTCTATTTTTCTTTGAGAAAAGTTTCCATTTGTCATCTTTTATTGGCTGGGATTCATTGGAAGGAGAAGGGGTTGAAGGGGTGGAAATCTCTGTAATGTTGCGCTGGAGGTCTTCACGATGGAGCCGGTCCTCATCGGATGAAGATAGAAGATGCCGCTTGGATCAAGATGGTTGCCGGTCTGGATCGCCTCTTCTTCCCGGATAGGATGAAGATTTTGGAGCCTCTTCTGGACCTCTTCAGCCGCCGGATGATGGATATCTAGCCCCCGCTTGGGTTGGATGAAGATTTTGCAGCCAGGACCGATCGGTGTGATACCCGGCGAGGTGAAGATAAGGTAGGAAGATCTTCAGGGGCTTAGTGTTAGGTTTATTTAAGGGGGGTTTGGGTTAGATTAGGGGTATGTGGGTGGTGGGTTGTAATGTTGGGGGGGGGTATTGTATGTGTTTTTTTACAGGCAAAAGAGCTGAATTCTTTGGGGCATGCCCCGCAAAGGGCCCTGTTCAGGGCTGATAAGGTAAAAGAGCGTTGAACTTTTGTAATTTAGAATAGGGTAGGGCATTTTTTTATTTTGGGGGTCTTTGTTATTTTATTAGGGGGCTTAGAGTAGGTGTAATTAGTTTAAAATTGTTGTAATATTTTTCTAATGTTTGTAAATATTTTTTTATTTTTTGTAACTTAGTTCTTTTTTATTTTTTGTACTTTAGTTAGTTTATTTAATTGTATTTATTTGTAGGAATTGTATTTAATTAATTTATTGATAGTGTAGTGTTAGGTTTAATTGTAGATAATTGTAGGTATTTTATTTAATTAATTTATTGATAGTGTAGTGTTAGGTTTAATTGTAACTTAGGTTAGGATTTATTTTACAGGTAATTTTGTAATTATTTTAACTATTTTAGCTATTAAATAGTTCTTAACTATTTAATAGCTATTGTACCTGGTTAAAATAAATACAAAGTTACCTGTAAAATAAGTATACATCCTAAAATAGCTATAATATAATTATAATTTATATTGTAGCTATATTAGGGTTTATTTTACAGGTAAGTATTTAGCTTTAAATAGGAATAATTTATTTAATAAGAGTTAATTTATTTTGTTAGATTTAAATTATATTTAATTTAGGGGGGGTGTTAGTGTTAGGGTTAGACTTAGCTTTAGGGGTTAATACATTTATTAGAATAGCGGTGAGCTCCAGTCGGCAGATTAGGGGTTAATACTTGAAGTTAGGTGTCGGCGATGTTAGGGAGGGCAGATTAGGGGTTAATACTATTTATTATAGGGTTATTGAGGCGGGAGTGAGGCGGATTAGGGGTTAATAACTTTATTATAGTAGCGGTGAGGTCCGCTCGGCAGATTAGGGGTTAATAAGTGTAGGCAGGTGGAGGCGACGTTGAGGGGGGCAGATTAGGGCTTAATAAATATAATATAGGGGTCGGCGGTGTTAGGGGCAGCAGATTAGGGGTACATAAGGATAACGTAGGTGGCGGTCGGCAGATTAGGGGTTAATTATTGTCGGTAACTGGCGGCGACGTTGTGGGGGGCAGGTTAGGGGTTAATAAATATAATATAGGGTCGGCGGTGTTAGGGGTAGCAGATTAGGGGTACATAAGTATAACGTAGGTGGCGGTCGGCAGATTAGGGGTTAAAAAAATTTAATCGAGTGGCGGCGATGTGGGGGGACCTCGGTTTAGGGGTACATAGGTAGTTTATGGGTGTTAGTGTACTTTAGAGCACAGTAGTTAAGAGCTTTATAAACCGGCGTTAGCCCATAAAGCTCTTAACTACTGACTTTTTTCTGCGGCTGGAGTTTTGTCGTTAGAATTCTAACGCTCACTTCAGACACGACTCTAAATACCGGAGTTAGAAAGATCCCATTGAAAAGATAGGATACGCAATTGACGTAAGGGGATCTGCGGTATGGAAAAGTCGCGGCTGGAAAGTGAGCGTTAGACCCTTTCCTGACTGACTCCAAATACCGGCGGTAGCCTAAAACCAGCGTTAGGAGCCTCTAACGCTGGTTTTCACGGCTACCGCCAAACTCTAAATCTAGGCCTCAGATAGCTACAATATAATTAATAATTACATTGTAGCTATCTTAGGATTTATATTTATTTTACAGGTAACTTTGTATTTATTTTAGCTAGTTAGAATAGTTATTAAATAGTTATTAACTATTTAATAACTACCTAGCTAAAAGAAATACAAAATTACCTGTAAAATAAATCCTAACCTAAGTTACAATTAAACCTAAAACTACACTATCATTACATTAATTAAATAAATTACCTACAAATAACTACAATTAAATACAATTACATAAACTAACTAAAGTACAAAAAATAAAAAAAGCTAAGTTACAAAAAATAAAAAAAATAAGTTACAAACATTTAAAAAAATATTACAACAATTTTAAGCTACTTACACCTAATCTAAGCCCCCTAATAAAATAACAAACCCCCCCAAAATAAAAAAATGCCCTACCATATTCTACATTAAAAAAGTTCAAATCTCTTTTACCTTACCAGCCCTTAAAAGGGCCATGCCCCAAAGAATTCAGCTCTTTTACCTGTAAAAGAAAAATACAACCCCCCCCAACATTAAAACCCACCACCCACATACCCCTAATCTAACCCAAACCCCCCTTAAAATAACCTAACACTAATCCCCTGAAGATCATCCTACCTTGAGTCGTCTTCACTCAGCCGAGCAGCGATGGAACCGAAGAGGACATCCGGAGCGGCAGAAATGATCATCCAAGGGGCGCTGAAGAAATCTTCAATCCGATGAAGTGATCCTCCAAGCGGCGCTGAAGAAATCTTCCATCCGGGCGATGTTATCTTCCAAGAGGCGCTGAAGAAGTATTCTATCCGGGCGAGGTCATCTTTCAAGCCGGGTCTTGAATCTTCATCCCGCCGACGCAGAACATCCTTCTTTCCCGACGGACTACCGACGAATGAAAGGGGCGCTGAAGAAATCTTCAATCCGATGAAGTGATCCTCCAAGCGGCGCTGAAGAAATCTTCCATCCGGGCGATGTTATCTTCCAAGAGGCGCTGAAGAAGTATTCTATCCGGGCGAGGTCATCTTTCAAGCCGGGTCTTGAATCTTCATCCCGCCGACGCGGAACATCCTTCTTTCCCGACGGACTACCGACGAATGAAGGCTCCTTTAAGGGACGTCATCCAAGATGGCGTCCCTTCAATTGCGATTGGCTGATAGGATTCTATCAGCCAATCGGAATTAAGGTAGGAAAAATCTGATTGGCTGATTGAATCAGCCAATCAGATTCAAGTTCAATCCTATTGGCTGTTCCGATCAGCCAATAGAATGCGAGCTCAATCTGATTGGCTGATTGGATCAGCCAATCAGATTGAACTTGAATCTGATTGGCTGATTCAATCAGCCAATCAGATTTTTCCTACCTTAATTCCAATTGGCTGATAGAATCCTATCAGCCAATCGGAATTGAAGGGACGCCATCTTGGATGACGTCCCTTAAAGGAGCCTTCATTCGTCGGTAGTCCGTCGGGAAAGAAGGATGTTCCGCGTCGGCGGGATGAAGATTCAAGACCCGGCTTGAAAGATGACCTCGCCCGGATAGAAGACTTCTTCAGCGCCTCTTGGAAGATAACATTGCCCGGATGGAAGATTTCTTCAGCGCCTCTTGGAGGATCACTTCATCGGATGGAAGATTTCTTCAGCGCCCCTTGGATGATCACTTCTGCCGGTCCGGGTCTCCTCTTCAGTTCCATCGGTGGCTCGGCTGAGTGAAGACGACTAAAGGTAGGATGATCTTCAGGGGATTAGGGTTAGGTTATTTTAAGGGGGGTTTGGGTTAGATTAGGGGTATGTGGGTGGTGGGTTTTAATGTGGGGGGGTTGTATTTTTCTTTTACAGGCAAAAGAGCTGAATTCTTTGGGGCATGCCCCCACAAAAGGCCCTTTTAAGGGCTGGTAAGGTAAAAGATCTTTGAACTTTTTTAATGTAGAATAGGGTAGGGCATTTTTTTATTTTGGGGGGGTTTATTATTTTATTAGGGGGCTTAGATTAGGTGTAAGTAGCTTAAAATTGTTGTAATATTTTTTTAAATGTTTGTAACTTATTTTTTTTATTTTTTGTACTTTAGTTAGTTTATGTAATTGTATTTAATTGTAGTTATTTGTAGTTAATTTATTTAATTAATTTAATGATAGTGTAGTGTTAGGTTTAATTGTAACTTAGGTTAGGATTTATTTTACAGGTAATTTTTTATTTCTTTTAGCTAGGTAGTTATTAAATAGTTAATAACTATTTAATAACTATTCTAACTAGCTAAAATAAATACAAAGTTACCTGTAAAATAAATATAAATCCTAAGATAGCTACAATGCAATTATTAATTATATTGTAGCTATCTTAGGGTTTATTTTACAGGTAAGTATTTAGTTTTAAATAGGAATAATTTATTAAAGTATAGTGTAGTGTTAGGTGTAATTGTAACTTAGGTTAGTTTTTAGTTTACAGGTACATTTCTCTTTATTTTAGCTAGGTAAGCTATTAAATAGTTAATAACTATTTAATAGCTATTGTACCTAGTTAAAATAAATTGAAAGGTACCTGTAAAATAAAAATAAATCCTAAAATAGCTAGAATATAATTATTATTTATATTGTAGCTATATTAGGGTTTATTTTAAAGGTAAGTATTTAGTTTTAAATAGGATTAACTTAGTTAATAAGAGAAATATTATTTAGATTTATTTAATTAATATTTAAGTTAGGGGGTGTTAGGGTTAGTGTTAGACTTAGGTTTAGGGGTTAATAATTTTATTACAGTGGCGGCGGTGTAGTGGGGGGCATGATAGGGGTTAATAAATTTATTATAGGTGGCGACGGTGTAGGGGGGGCAGGATAGGGGTTAATAAATTTAATATAGGTGGCGACGGGTTCAGGGAGCGGTGGTTTAGGGGTTAAACTATTTTTTTATTTGCGGCGAGGTGCGGGATCAGCAGGATAGGGGTTAATAACTTTATTATAGAGGGCGACGGTATAGGGGGGGCAGGATAGGGGTTACTAGGTATAATGTAGGTGGCAGCGGTGTCCGGGAGCGGCGGTTTAGGGGTTAATACATTTATAAGACTTGCTGCGGGGTCTAGGAGCGGCGGTTTAGGGGTTAGTAACTTTATTTAGTTGCGGGGGGCTCCGGGGGCGCCGGTATAGGGGGTAGAACAGTGTAGTTTAGTGTGAGTGCTTAGTGACAGGCTAGCAAGAAAGCTGTCAAACAGCCGAAGAGCAGCGAGATCAGATGTGTGATAACTCTCACAGTCCGCTGCTCATCGGCCCGCGGCTTTTTGACAGCTTTATTTGATAACTTAGGCGAAATTTTTCAGGTCAGCGGCGGCGATGTGAGGCGAGCTTAGGCGGGCGTATTGGGCCGGCGAAGGCAGGAAAGTTGACACGTTGATAACTACCCCCCTATGTGTCAACGTGTTTTGACACTATTAACTATTAACATGCCAAAACATGTTGACACTATATGGTAAGCCTAATCCTGAGCACCTTATATTTATCGTAGCTATATTGCACTATTTCACTTTTCTATTTATAGGAATCAAGGACACGGTACACAGAGGGATAGTTTTGGACTCCTCTGCATTTATCCAATAAGGATTGACGCTCTTCATTTTTTATTCCCTTCCCCCTGGATTGGGACTTTTTTTATTTTCATTTTTATTTTTATTTTCATTTTTTATCTTTTTCATTTTTTTCTTTTTTACTTTTTTACTTTTTTTTTTTTTCTTTTTTTTATTCTATTCTAGTTCTGCACACCTACCGGGAATCACCATTTAAGGATCAACTCACCTTCCACACAAATTATCTTTTTACACTTGGAGTGATAGACTAATACCATACACGTGCTTTCTTCTGGACATCTCTCATGTTTTAACTAACTCTTTTACATGGATCCATGTCCAACTGTTGAGTTTAGATGCTAACATATGTTTTAATTTTATGATTGTATATACCTGTTATTTTTATGGTTTTGAGTAATTAAATGTTAATACTCTTTTATATCACCTTAGACTTTTTAGGCATTCCTAGTAATATTTTATTTGTACTAACCCCTTTGGGGTAAGCTATGCACCCTCTCCAAGGAGCTATAGGTGTTTATACACCAAGCGCTGGGGCTACACTGTTTACTTACTAACAGTAGGAAATTGTATGTAAAAGAAATGCTTTAAAAGTCACGTTTATTTTATGTAAGCAATAACATTCTTTAACATGCTGCCCTGCACTTCACATTCATTTGCAATCACTCCAGCAGGGTAAATGGATCATTGGGAACCCATTAAAGGAGAAAAAAAGCACAGAATAGTGAATACTGACCCTTTAATAAATTCTGGTATCATTGCATGAAATAGTTATCTATATGTTTTCCTCAATTTTTAAAAACCTTCATTACTTTAAAAATGTACACAACTGTCTTCTTTACCCATTATTAGACAAACCAACTGAGGAAAATAACAACAAAAGTTGAAAACCAACCTTTTGGAAAAACAAAACAAAATAGAGAAAATTAATGTTATTAAAGAACATCTTTTCTTTAACATATTCAAAGTTTCTAAACGTAGGTTTAAAAATAGTGTATAATTCAAATTAAAGAGAAACTCCCTGAGCGAATTCATTCTCGCCATTATTTAGCAACAGTGGACGGAAAATACTTGAACTAATAAAACAGAAATAAGAAAAAAAATTCACATATTTTACAAACACATGTTTAGACATGGTTCTTGTGACTATATTTCACTAAAGAACTATGCCCCTTTTACGTAGAGATTCCTTTACAATCAGCCATAGGTTATCGGAGGACATCTTTATGCATTATCTAATGTATGAACAATTTTACTACCATGGATAGATACCTGTGGGGTTTTTTTCTTTATTTTTAAATACATCTATTGTTTAATAAAAATAACGTAATCTGACTGTGGAATCCATAGCAGACACCAACACAAAAAAACTTATTTCGCCTCTCTTCAGAAAACAATATGTTTATTGGTCATTGCATTCAAAATCACAAATGGCCTCCCGCATATAATGCGTTTCGGCTGTTGCTTAATTAAATTAACACAGCAAGGTGCTTGGCATAGAGCAGCGTTTTGACCTGCAGAATTCTTTGGAGCACAGAGACTGAGTATTTTTAACTGAATGAATAGTAGAGCGATTTGGATTTTATAGGGTTATAATCCTAGGGGTATCACATAGTAGCACTTATACCTGTTTTTTTATTACATGTAGGCATTATGTCCATAATCCCTGAAGCATACAATGAAACAATTGATTAAGTCCACAACAATAAAACACATTTTACTTTTCCCCCAAGCGTGTTTCATTTCAGTTTTGAATATTTCAATAAAGTTTTGATTAATTTGAAACTATGGCAGTTACAATTCTATTTTTATGACGTAGGCCACAAAGTATGGAATATGTTACTGGTTTTTAATGTTGGATTAGATTTGTCAGTGAATATACTTATACCGTATTACCTATTTAAGCGATTTATTTCTATTATGTTATTTGGGAAGCCTACATTAACTTTTGTATGTTACACACACCTTTTTTTTAAAGTAAAAAGGAACTTGGTGGATGTACAACTATAACATCTCTAGTATTCATTAACTACAAACTGCAACCCAAGCACTCCATTATCCATACCCTCACTGCTCCTCAAGTATATTGTCATGTTACTCTTGCACCTTCCTATATCAAGTATGAATAACACACTGAGCAAGGTGGGGTTGCCTAAACACCAATATGCCTACCTGATGGTGCCAGCACACAGATTTTAACCCCATAGATTCCAGTAAATCATACTGAAGGTGTTTAAGCTGATGCTATTTTATGAATAAGACTTTATGAAGCAGCCTTTACTATACCCAAAGGGCCAGATTACAAGTGGGGCACTATTCAGTGCTTGCACTAAAGTGCTAATTGCGCTCATATTATGAATTGTAAGTAAAAAGTTTATGCTCTCGTGCTAACCCGATGAGCGCAAACAGCTTACTTCGAAAAGTCAATGGAGAAAAAAAGTGGGGAAAAAAACTTAACACCGTACTCATATGCTCTAACCCGACCGCATATTCACAAAAGCACTAACCTGACATGAAAATATGAATATTTAACATTCCAATGTTCTTCACATAGCAAAATATGTTCTATTTATTCAAAAATACATATTTCTACATATATCTGATGGTATATTGGTACAATATAATCTATAACTATATATATATATATATATATATATATATATATATATATATAATAATAAATGATTATATATAGGTATATTTATATATATATATATCTTTAAAAATACATAGAATATATTCTACTATGTCTAGAACATTGGAATGTCAAATATTAACAGTAAATACACAGTACAACACTTTATTAAATATGAATATTGCATAAAATGCATAAATATGTTTTTTAATTGTTTTCCTCTACTTAACTGCAAAGGGCTTCAATGGACTTATATATGTCTATCATATGTGTTTATATGTCTGTAAATACATATATACACATATAAATACATAAATACATATGTACACACATATATATATACACACACACACACACATATATATATATATATATATATATATATATATATATATATATATATATATATATATATATATATATAGGTATCCAAAACACCAGAACTCGCCCACAAAGGAAAACTGCCTGGGTGCAAATTTGTAGAAGATATGCAGCCAAAAGAAAATGCACTCTCAGGACTTTCATAAACAAGTTACTTTTATTTCTGTAACGTTTTCGGAGGTCTTGCCTCCTTCATCAGCATGAATAAAGTGAAAACAAACAAACTCTTAAATAGTGACATACTCACTCCAAATCATTTCAAACCACTATCTGTACTGGCGCCAAAGTTACCGGTGTTGGACCGCATAGTGCGTTCCAAACGTGCTAAGTGGCGGAAGTAGTGCGCCAAACTACTTCCGGTTGTCAAAATTCTGTAGCCGTAAAAAATCGGCTTAATGTGTGTAAATGCCATTATTATAAAACCATTATGGCATATTATCTTAGAAACATAAAAAACTCTTAGCGTGCAAAAGATTGTGCTATTACACTAAATAGTGATAGTAAGTGTTTGACTACAATATGTGTGTTTAAAGAAGGTGTATGTATTGAAAAAAGAGGATGAAAAGATCTATTTATGAGTCGCGCCAGCTGGCATATTGTGCTATATACATGTTGCTGTGTTAGCTTATATTGAGGATATTAAGCCAGTCTACCCAATATTCATAGAGGAGTCTCATATGGAGATGTATACCTCCGATTGAACATCTCCATATGAGACTCCTCTATGAATATTGGGTAGACTGGCTTAATATCCTCAATATAAGCTAACACAGCAACATGTATATAGCACAATATGCCAGCTGGCGCGACTCATAAATAGATCTTTTCATCCTCTTTTTTCAATACATACACCTTCTTTAAACACACATATTGTAGTCAAACACTTACTATCACTATTTAGTGTAATAGCACAATCTTTTGCACGCTAAGAGTTTTTTATGTTTCTAAGATAATATGCCATAATGGTTTTATAATAATGGCATTTACACATATTAAGCCGATTTTTTACGGCTACAGAATTTTGACAACCGGAAGTAGTTTGGCGCACTACTTCCGCCACTTAGCACGTTTGGAACGCACTATGCGGTCCAACACCGGTAACTTTGGCGCCAGTACAGATAGTGGTTTGAAATGATTTGGAGTGAGTATGTCACTATTTAAGGGCGCGATCCGATATCGATTGCAGTTTGCGGCGCAAGCGAGGGAACCGGCGTCGCCCGCAGTTTCAGCTCGCAACTCGAGCCATCCCATATAGGTCGCCGTCAGATGCTAACGTGCCGTAAGTCTCACAAACCAGCGATGTCCAGAAATCTGCGTAAGTACAAATTTCTGGCGTCGCCAGTGACTTGCGCCACGTTAGAATCTGCCGGCGCCTATAAAACCTGACTAAAGTCTAAAACACCCGCACTGTCTAACACGCCTCCCTAACATAGCCCGCACTGTCTAACACGCCTCCCTAACATAGCCCGCACTGTCTAACCCTCTATCCGCTATCCCCTCTCACTATCCTAACAATAAAAAAGCTATTAACCCCTAAACCGCCGCTCCTTTACCCCGCCGCAACCTAATAAAGTTATTAACCCCTAAACCGCCGCTCCCGTACCCCGCCGCCAGCTATATTATATCTATAACCCCCTAAAGTGAGCCCCTAACACCGCCGCCATCTATATTAAAATTATTAACCCCTAATGTAAGCCCCTTACACCGCCGCCATCTCTATTAAAATGATTAACCCCTAATTTAATCTACCTACCCCGCCGCCAGCTATATTATCTATATTAACCCTAAGTATATTATAGTTAATATAGGTATTACATTATATATATTAACTATATTAACCCTAATTATATTAGGGTTAATATAGTTACTATAGTATTTATATTAACTATATTAACTCTATCTAACCCTAACTAAATTTATATTAAATTAATCTAATTAATTTATAAACTAAAATATTCCTATTTAAATCTAAATACTTACCTATAAAATAAACCCTAAGATAGCTACAATATAATTAATAATTACATTGTAGCTATGTTAGGGTTAATATTTATTTTACAGGTAAATTGTTAATTATTTTAACTAGGTATAATAGATATTAAATAGTTATTAACTATTTAATATCTACCTAGTTAAAATAATTACCCAATTACCTGTAAAATAAATCCTAACCTAAGTTATAAATACACCTACACTATCAATAAATTAAATAAAGTACAAACATCTATCTAAAAATACAATTAAATTAACTAAACTAAATTACAAAAAAAAACAAACACTAAATTACAAAAAATAAAAAAAAGATTACAAGATTTTTAAGCTAATTACACCTATTCTAAGCCCCCTAATAAAATAATAAACCCCCAAAATAAAAAAAATTCCCTGCCCTATTCTAAATTAAACATATTTCAAAGCTCTTTACCTTACCAGCCCTTAAAAGGGCCTTTTGTGGGGCATGCCCCAAAGAATTCAGCTCTTTTGCATTCAACAAATACAATCCCCCCCCCCCCATTACAACCCACCACCCACATACCCCTATTCTAAACCCACCCAAACCCCCCTTAAAAAAGCCTAACACTACCCCCCTGAAGATCTCCCTACCTTGTCTTCACCACACCGGGCCGAACTCCTGATCCGATCCGGGCGATGTCGTCCTCCAAGCGGCAAAGAAGAATTCTTCCTCCGGCGATGTCATCCTCCAAGCGGCAAAGAAGAATTCTTCCTCCGGCGACGTCTTCCTCCAAGCGGCAGCAAAGTCTTCGTTCTTCCGGCGGCATCTTCAATCTTCTTTCTTCGCTCCGCCGCCGCGGAGCATCCATCCCGGCCGACTGCTAAACTTGGAATGAGGTACCTTTAAATGACGTCATCCAAGATGGCGTCCGCCGAATTCCGATTGGCTGATAGGATTCTATCAGCCAATCGGAATTAAGTTAAAAAAATCTGATTGGCTGATTGAATCAGCCAATCAGATTCAAGTTCAATCCGATTGTCTGATCCAATCAGCCAATCAGATTGAGCTCGCATTCTATTGGCTGATCGGAACAGCCAATAGAATGCGAGCTCAATCTGATTGGCTGATTGGATCAGCCAATCGGATTGAACTTGAATCTGATTGGCTGATTCAATCAGCCAATCAGATTTTTTTAACTTAATTCCGATTGGCTGATAGAATCCTATCAGCCAATCGGAATTCGGCGGACGCCATCTTGGATGACGTCATTTAAAGGTACCTCATTCCAAGTTTAGCAGTCGGCCGGGATGGATGCTCCGCGGCGGCGGAGCGAAGAAAGAAGATTGAAGATGCCGCCGGAAGAATGAAGACTTTGCTGCCGCTTGGAGGAAGACGTCGCCGGAGGAAGAATTCTTCTTTGCCGCTTGGAGGATGACATCACCGGAGGAAGAATTCTTCTTTGCCGCTTGGAGGACGACATCGCCCGGATCGGATCAGGAGTTCGGCCCGGTGTGGTGAAGACAAGGTAGGGAGATCTTCAGGGGGGTAGTGTTAGGCTTTTTTAAGGGGGGTTTGGGTGGGTTTAGAATAGGGGTATGTGGGTGGTGGGTTGTAATGGGGGGGGGGATTGTATTTGTTGAATGCAAAAGAGCTGAATTCTTTGGGGCATGCCCCACAAAAGGCCCTTTTAAGGGCTGGTAAGGTAAAGAGCTTTGAAATATGTTTAATTTAGAATAGGGCAGGGAATTTTTTTTATTTTGGGGGTTTATTATTTTATTAGGGGGCTTAGAATAGGTGTAATTAGCTTAAAAATCTTGTAATCTTTTTTTTATTTTTTGTAATTTAGTGTTTGTTTTTTTTTGTAATTTAGTTTAGTTAATTTAATTGTATTTTTAGATAGATGTTTGTACTTTATTTAATTTATTGATAGTGTAGGTGTATTTATAACTTAGGTTAGGATTTATTTTACAGGTAATTGGGTAATTATTTTAACTAGGTAGATATTAAATAGTTAATAACTATTTAATATCTATTATACCTAGTTAAAATAATTAACAATTTACCTGTAAAATAAATATTAACCCTAACATAGCTACAATGTAATTATTAATTATATTGTAGCTATCTTAGGGTTTATTTTATAGGTAAGAATTTAGATTTAAATAGGAATATTTTAGTTTATAAATTAATTAGATTAATTTAATATAAATATAGTTAGGGGTGTTAGTGTTAGATAGAGTTAATATAGTTAATATAAATACTATAGTAACTATATTAACCCTAATATAATTAGGGTTAATATAGTTAATATATATAATGTAATAACTATATTAACTATAATATACTTAGGGTTAATATAGATAATATAGCTGGCGGCGGGGTAGGTAGATTAAATTAGGGGTTAATCATTTTAATAGAGATGGCGGCGGTGTAAGGGGCTTACATTAGGGGTTAATAATATTAATATAGCTGGCGGCGGTATAGGGGGATTAGATTAGGGGTTAATAATTTTTATATAGGTGGCGGCGGTGTAAGGGGTCAGATTAGGGGATAGATAAGGTAGATGGCGGCGGTTTTAGAGGCTCACAGTAGGGGGTTAGTTTATGTAGATGGCGGCGGGGTCCGGGAGCGGCGGTTTAGGGGGTAATAACTTTATTAGGGATTTCGGGGGGGGGGGGGGGGATCGCGGTTGACAGGGAGATAGACATTGCGCATGCGTTAGGTGTTAGGTTTATTTTAGCAGATCGCGGTTGACAGGGAGATATACATTGCGCATGCGTTAGGTGTTAGGTTTATTTTCTAGTTAGTTTAGGGAGTTACGGGGCTCCAATAGTCAGCGTAAGGCTTTTTACGGCTGCTTTTTGTGGCGAGGTGAAAATGGAGTAAGTTTTCTCCATTTTCGCCACGTAAGTCCTTACGCTGCATATTGGATACCAAACTGCGCGGGTTTGGTATACCTGCCTATGGCCCAAAAAACTGCGGGCGACGGCAGAAATATACGCGCGTAACTTCTAGCTTACGCCGTATATAGGATACCAAATCCGCGCAATTATTGGCGTCGCCGGCTTTTGCGGGCGACGATTTTTATCGGATCGACCCCTAAGAGTTTGTTTGTTTTCATTTTATTCATGCTGATGAAGGAGGCAAGACCTCCGAAAACGTTACAGAAATAAAAGTAACTTGTTTATGAAAGTCCTGAGAGTGCATTTTCTTTTGGCTGCATATATATATATATATATATATATATATATATATATATAGTGGGGCAAAAAAGTATTTAGTCAGCCACCAATTGTGCAAGTTCTCCCACTTAAGAAGATGAGAGAGGCCTGTAATTTTCATCATAGGTATACCTCAACTATGAGAGACAAAATGTGGAAACACATTGTCTGATTTGGAAATCATTTATTTGCATATTATGGTGGAAAATAAGTGGGAGAACTTGCACAATTGGTGGTTGACTAAATACTTTTTTGCCCCGCTATATATATATATATATATATATATATATATATATCTTTAGAGATTATATATATCTTTAGAGATTATATATATCTTTAGAGATGTACTGTAGTACTGTATATGTATGAATCTCTAGGTTAAAGCCCTTTGCCTTCCTTTTTTTCTAACTCCTGAGACCACATACCTTTGGGCACTTAAAACTTTTGTGTGTAATATTTGTTTTAAATAATTTTTATTAGGTGGTGTTATTATGAGTGTAAGTGTACTTTGTGTTTTTGGATGTGTTTTGTACAACTTTTATGTTTCACAAAACAGTTAACCCCAACTCTCAAGTCACGGTAATCATCCTAGTGTAAATCTCGATTGTGCTCACGCGATCTCGTTTACGATCAAATCATAATACGAGCGCAATTTAACCTGTGCAAACTATCACAAAAAACTGTGCTCAAATGTTTGCGCTCCACTCGTAATCTTGCCCAAAAAATGTTATGGGACTGTTTCACCTTGGTCAGGTACAACAGAGTAAGGGGCTGCCACAAAATGTCTTCATCTCTTTAAATCTACCAAATTATATGGCATTTCAGGCTTTAAAAATACCTATGCATATTTTTTTGTATTATTATTGTAAAGTTGTTCAAACAGTAGACAAGTATCACAAAATTCGAATTAATATCAATTACCAAAGTCTTATAATCAGACCTTTGTTTTACATGGACTAAAAATTTTGAAGCAAACTGTTATCTTAAACAGAAGTAGAAAACGCAAAGCATATCTAGCCATGCCAGTTTTAAAATCATTACCTAAATCACCAAGGCATCAGTTTATGTTTTAAAACTTGATATTCATAACACCAGTAAGTTAATTCCTACCTCATTGCAACATTGCTGCCATCTATGACAATCGCTCGCAAGTTGCAGGTCGGACCACTGCTTTCCTCTTCTGCCAGATGAATCATTTTGGTATTGCTAGTTCCACTGCACCCACGTGCCACAAGCCTTACAGAAGTGCAGTGGTCGGATGATACATTCTCTATATACGGTCTCTCTCCAGTAAGTATAAGTTCTTGTAAAATGTCATTATCCAGTGCTTTTTCTCCAAATTTCTCCAAAACTTTTCTAATGTCCAGCTCCTTATAGCCAAGTTTTTGAAAAAAGACAATTTTGTTATACTGGTCTTCCATTTTGTCAATTTGGATGTACCAATCGAATTAAAACTCTCCTTTGCAATTGTTTCTGTGGAAGAGATAGACTATCACTTGTTGTTATAAAATATGAGCAGTTTTGCTGTTTTAGTAAAATTTCAAGCATTCCAAAGTTTGAAATAACATCCTGAGATTTTTCAAAAAACTAAATTAAGATTGAAATAAATGTGTTCCATCGTAAGCCAGGAGCCAGATGATCAGTATGAAAATCTTCACAAAAATTCTTGCTTTTCCTTCATTATTTGTGATCTAAATATCTGATGTGTCTTTCAAGGCTTTGAATGCCCCAGATATAGCTTCACCCTGAAATTAAAAAAACAACAAGTTATTATGCAGTACAATGTGCTATAAAAATCTACCACATGCTTCTGCTGTTCTCTGTCTGCAGCAGTTCAGGAAATCCAACTAATTTTAACGATAACAAGAAGGGGATTTTCAGTTACTCACTGTAGATGACTTGCCAAAAACAGCATTGTAATGTTTTTACTATTATGCACAGCGACATAAAAATATGATTAATTAACATTCAGTACAATTTCAACAACTGTTAAACTTATTGTGTTACACTGTTTAGTTTTATTATCTAGTATTTTGTTCAAACGCATATTGATGTCAACAACATACTTAGGGACAGATTACAAGTGACGAGCTATTTTTATTTCACGGGAGTGAAAGACTCAGGCGCAGGACTTTGGATACCGCAACAGCGCTAACTCCTCCCCATAGACTTTTATGGTGCACTGAAGAAATGCCTATTAGTTATCACTCGCCAACTAGCTCGACACTGTGCTAGACTTCGCTTAAGCTGAAGGTGCGTTAGGAATACTTTGCATTCCTATGTTCTTCACAGGGCTGCAGCTGACCTAGGGTATGTGTCACACAAGTGAATGGGGAGGAGCTGCCATACTCTGAGCAGGTCTAGGCAGGGACTCCTTGCTGCACCTTCTCTGAGTGATCAATGTTTAATTAATGTTAATAGTAAAAGTTTTTTTTTTTAAAGGGACAGTAAACACCAAAAATGTTATTGTTTAACAAAATAGATAATCCTTTTATTTACCATTCACCAGTTTTGCATGACCAACACGATTATATTAATATACTTTTTACCTCTGTTATTACCTTGTATCTAAGTCTCTGCAGACTGCTTCCTTATCTCAGATCTTTAGACAGACTTGCATTTCAGGCAATTAGTGCTGATTCTTAAATAACTCCACGGGCATGAGTACAATGTTATCTATAAGACACACATGAACTAATGCCATCTAGCTGTGAAAAACTGTCTAATTCATAAGAGGCGGCCTTTAACCCTTTGAGTGCTAAGCACTTTCCCACCTGGGTGCTAAGCTGGATTTGATGGGTTTTAAAGGGACATAATACTCATATGCTAAATCACTTGAAACTGATGCAGTATAACTGTAAAAATCACCTGAGCATCTCTATGTAAAAAAGGAAGATATTTTAACTCACAATCTCCTCAGCTCAGCAGAGTAAGTTCTGTGTAAAATGTTATACTCAGCTGCTGCTCAGCTGCAGGTAAAAAAAATAACAAATGAAGAAATGAACAGCAGCCAATCAGCATCAACAGTGCTAAGGTCATGAACTCTTTTACTGTGATCTCATGAGATTTGACTTAACTCTCATGAGATTTCATTGTAAACTTCTTTACACTGAATAGGGAAATAAGATGAATATGCACGAAAGCTCGCTCCTTCCTCTGTCCCGGGACAGACATACTGATTTGTTGCTTAGAAGTCCTTTACAATGGGATGTGGCTACGGAGAAACTTTTGAGGTAAAATATCTTTATTTTTTACATAGAGATGTTCAGGTGATATTTTCTAGTCAGCCTTTTACAGCTATGCTGCAGCACTTTCAAGTGTTTAAACATTTGGGTATTATTATGGCCCTTTCATTTTTTTATTTTTTTAAATATATATTTTTTTAACTTTTTTTTTTTTTCCAGATCCCCAAGACTTATACCGTTGGAAAGATTAGGTGATTACCTTTCCAACGGTGGGTCTTGGGGTCTGTAGCTGTTGATGCCTGAGATACAGGCTTCTAAGCAGCATGCCACATTTCCCTATACTGTCTATTGTATTTTTTAAATGAAGTTGCGTGGTGATGTCATCAAGCGAAACGTGAACCCCCGGCGATGCCTGTCACTATGCAGGCTAGATTGCATGGGTAGGAGCGGGTGGGAGCCCCCAGATCTCCCTCAAGGTGGGAGAATGCTAGAGATGGCTCTGAGCCGTCGTTAGCACCTGCCTGAGACAATTTGCAACGGCTCTCAAGGGGTTAAGGGGTTAGAAATTAGCCCTTAGAAATAGAACAAAGCAAATTTGATGATAAAAGTAAATTGGAAAGTTGTTTAAAATTACATGCCCTATCTGAATCAAGCAAGTTTAATTTGGACTTTACTGTCTCTTTAAATATCTGTGCACATGTATTATTTGTTTAGATTAGACACTTTAATACATTTTGACTAGAGATGCAGACTATTTTCTGTTTACTGGTACAAATCCTAAAGTAAAATAATTGTTTTTATACTTTATCATTTTTAAAAGTCTGGTTTTGCATTTTGCTTTACTTCATGTGACATCTTTTCTTATGACGTCTCTTACTGACTGTGATGTCACTGAATATGAAAAATTACTGCAAATGATGAAATTCAAACTTGGCAGGATTGCGCTCTCTATGTTTTAGAGATGTCTGGATTTGCAATACCATTCTGTCTAGAAAGCTTTACCTCTAATTATACATAAATATTTTTTGTATTGCTGTGTTATTAACCCTCTACTGGCTAGACAGCCATATAAAATGCTACCTCTTGTGCCCAACATTTGTTGTGTGCATATATATATATATATATATATATATATATATATATAAAGTCCAAAATTACCAGCACTCGCAATAATAGATCCAAAAATGCCGGGGTGCACTCAAAATATTAAATATATATTGGTGGTTCAATGAACAGAGGCACGCTCCGTAAATATCAAAGTGCTTTTATTTCAACATTAGAGTGAACGTTTTCGGGCTGTGATGCCCGTCCAGTGCACTGTTATTTTTTCAGGAGTCATATCCCTTTTAACCCTTTTAAAACCTTTTTATGAATATTTAAATTATGTTTTTACATAAAAAGTGCATATATGAGTGTAATAGTTTATTTTAATATGTTTAATATGTGTTTTGTACAACTTTTTTTTAACCCTTACACTTTACTTAAGGTCTCAAGTTGCGCTAAATATTCTAGCACAGGTTTGGCTTTTGTTTGAGCGCAAACTATAACGTTTAACTTGTAATATGAGAGAAAGTTGGCATGGTTGCAATCTCCATTGAAAGTATAGGTTTGAGCTAGAGCGTTGTCAGACGCACTAACCCTTCTCTGGTAAATGGGATGTACTATAACTATGTGTTTGACCCGGGCAAATGGGTTAGATTCATAATTAAAGGGACATGAAACACAACATTTTTCTTTAATGATTCAGATAGAGAATGCATTTTAAATGTTCCAATTTAATCTATTATCAAATTTGCATTGTCCTCAAGTTATTCTTTGTTGAAGAGATATATAGATAGGTAGCGTGCACTGTCTAGAGCAGGGGTCGCCAACCTTTCAGACCTCCGGGACATAAACTCACAATTTTGAATCCGTGGACCACTAACGTGATTTATTTTAAAAAAGGTACAAACCTCTATAATGTGTGTGTGTATATATATATATATATATATATATATATATATATATATATATATATATATATATATATATATATATACACACATACTGTACATTACTAGTATAACCATAGCTAAGTTTACATTATGTATATTTACACATTTTTAAGAATTATTTTTTTAGAATTAACTGAATGACAGAACTGAGAGAATACTTACAAATGACAGATGAAGGGTGAGTGCCAACTTTTGAGCTGGAAACAGATTGGCAGAAAGTGGGAAAAAAATAATTATGTTTAAAAGGACCACAAGACTTTCAAGTTACCTCCCCAGTTAGGAATTATTCAAAACTACTTATGGTCATGGACAGACATTGGAGCCATACATTAAGTTTATATCAGAAAGCTCTCAATATGTATGTGAGCTAACCATGACTGATGTCACTGGCAATTACTATAATACTGGTGGGATATGGCTGATCTGATCTGCTGGATGGCAATTACTGATATTTAAGTGGAATACAATTATTAGAATGAAAAATAATTCATATTTAATAAAAAGATGGAGGGGAGGAAGGCAAGCAGTGATGTAAGTCCATCTGAAGGAATTAGGAAAACTACTACAAAGAGACAGATAAAGGGAAGAAAATAAATAAAATATAAGAGACAATTTTTCTTTTTAAGATTTTCTTTTTTTTATATAGTTTAATTCCACTATTTCAAGCCAAGACTATACCAACCTCTGCTGGCTTTAGAATGGAAGCATCTTCCTCTGAGCAGCACACCAGGTGGGAGGAGTTAAAAATACAATCTAGCTACGCAAGTTGTACTACGCAACGTGTGTAGGGAAGATTGCAATTTAACTCCTCCCCGTCCGTTTTCACTGATGTCCAGCCAGGCACTGTAGGGAGTTGCGGTGTGACGGGGGTGACACCATCAGAGGATATTAATTCCTGCTTGATGGTGTCAAGAACCACCAACATCTTCTAGTGGACCACCAGTGCTGTCATTGCTGCAGAACTGCTGCCATACAGTGCTCCGGAAATGTACACACTCCTAAACTTACCTACCTGCTTTTCAAGTACATTTGATAATATAAGTAAATTAGAAATGTGTTGTGAATCATGAAAGACATTTTTGTAGGTTTTATTTTCCCCGAAAGTCAGCTCCAGACCAGCAATGAACACACCGGGTGAGCCAATGACAAGAACCATATGTGTGTAGCTATCAATCACCAGCTAGAGTCCAGTAGTTCATTGCTGCTCCTGAGCCTAGATATGCTTCTTAACAAAGAATACCAAGAGAATAAAGTAAATATGGTAATATAAATAAACTGAAAAGCCTCTTAAAGGGAAGGTTTACCCTAACATTTTCTCCCCTTTAATGTGTTTCCAAGTATCCATTTTACCGTCTCCAGTGTATTAAATTGTTTACAAATACCTTATTTACCTTTATTTTGGCTTTTTAAATAGCTGATTTTGCTTGTGGTAACCTACCTATACCGAAAGCATTTATACTTAAGTAATGGCTATAGAAAAACTGTGTAATCATAACCAGCAGAATAAATTACACTCCCAGTGTGATGTAAGAGAGATAAGCAATATAATGTTATTTTCAACTGTTCTCTCTAAGTATTGGGCTTTGATAAATAGACAGGGAAAAAATAAATAAGCATCTGTGTATAAAGAAAAGTGATAAAATAAGGAAATCTGATTTCCCCGCAAGCTCAACCCATTTTAATGGATTGGGGTTTTAAAGAAAAATACCAGCTATTGCATATGCAAAAATAAGCCTAAATAGGTAATTTTGCGTACATTTTATGCTTTGCTGCTGGAATAGCAAGTTTCATTAAGGAAACGACAATTGTACAGTACACTGTCCCTTTAAAATTCTATCCCTATCTGATTTATGAAAGTTTAATTTAATTTAACTAGTCACATATATCCTATAGCACTGCTTGTCTATTTTTTGAGAAGTCAGATACAGTAGCGCAGAGACTTAGGCCTAGATTTAGAGTTTGGCGTTAGCCGTGAAAACCAGCGTTAGAGGCTCCTAACGCTGGTTTTAGGCTACCGCCGGTATTTGGAGTCACTCAAAATAGGGTCTAACGCTCACTTTTCAGCCGCGACTTTTCCATACCGCAGATCCCCTTACGTAAATTGCGTATCCTATCTTTTCAATGGGATTTCTCTAACTCCGGTATTTAGAGTCATGTCTGAAGTGAGCGTTAGACATCTAACGACAAAACTCCAGCCGCAGGAAAAAAGTCAGTAGTTAAGAGCTTTCTGGGCTAACGCCGGTTTCTAAAGCTCTTAACTACTGTACTCTAAAGAACACTAACACCCATAAACTACCTATGTACCCCTAAACCGAGGTCCCCCCACATCGCCGACACTCGAATAATTTTTTTTAACCCCTAATCTGCCGACCGCCACCTACGTTATCCTTATGTACCCCTAATCTGCTGCCCCTAACACCGCCGACCCCTGTATTATATTTATTAACCCCTAACCTGCCCCCCACAACGTCGCCTCCACCTACCTACACTTATTAACCCCTAATCTGCCGACCGCAAAGCGCCGCCACCTACGTTATCCTTATGTACCCCTAATCTGCTGCCCCTAACACCGCCGACCCCTATATTATATTTATTAACCCCTAATCTGCCCCCCACAACGTTGCCTGCACCTGCCTACACTTATTAACCCCTAATCTGCCGACCGGACCTGAGCGCTACTATAATAAAGTTATTAACCCCTAATCCACCTCACTAACCCTATCATAAATAGTATTAACCCCTAATCTGCCCTCCCTAACATCGCCGACACCTAACTTCAATTATTAACCCCTAATCTGCCGACCGGAGCTCACCGCTATTCTAATAAATGTATTAACCCCTAAAGCTAAGTCTAACCCTAACACTAACACCCCCCTAAGTTAAATATAATTTAAATCTAACGAAATTAATTATCTCTTATTAAATAAATTATTCCTATTTAAAGCTAAATACTTACCTGTAAAATAAATCCTAATATAGCTACAATATAAATTATAATTATATTATAGCTATTTTAGGTTTAATATTTATTTTACAGGTAACTTTGTATTTATTTTAACCAGGTACAATAGCTATTAAATAGTTAAGAACTATTTAATAGCTAAAATAGTTAAAATAATTACAAATTTACCTGTAAAATAAATCCTAACCTAAGTTAAAATTAAACCTAACACTATACTATCAATAAATTAATTAAATAAACTACCTACAATTACCTACAATTAACCTAACACTACACTATCAATAAATTAATTAAATACAATTGCTACAAATAAATACAATTAAATAAACTTGCTAAAGTACAAAAAATAAAAAAGAACTAAGTTACAAAAAATAAAAAAATATTTACAAACATCAGAAAAATATTACAACAATTTTAAACTAATTACACCTACTCTAAGCCCCCTAATAAAATAACAAAGCCCCCCAAAATAAAAAAATGCCCTACCCTATTCTAAATAACTAAAGTTCAAAGCTCTTTTACCTTACCAGCCCTGAACAGGGCCCTTTGCAGGGCATGCCCCAAGAAGTTCAGCTCTTTTGCCTGTAAAAGAAAAAATACAATACCCAAGCCCCCCAACATTACAACCCACCACCCACATACCCCTAATCTAACCCAAACCCCCCTTAAATAAACCTAACACTAAGCCGCTGAAGATCTTCCTACCTTATCTTCACCATACCAGGTTTACCGATCCGTCCTGAAGAGCTCCTCCGATGTCCTGATCCAAGCCCAAGCGGGGGGCTGAAGAGGTCCATGATCCGGATGAAGTCTTCTATCAACGGCATCTTCAATCTTCTTTCTTCCGGATCCATCTTGCAGACCTCCGACGCGGAACATCCTGCTGGGCCGACGGACTAAAGACGAATGACGGTTCCTTTAAGGGACGTCATCCAAGATGGCGTCCCTCGAATTCCGATTGGCTGATAGGATTCTATCAGCCAATCGGAATTAAGGTAGGAATATTCTGATTGGCTGATGGAATCAGCCAATCAGAATCAAGTTCAATCCGATTGGCTGATCCAATCAGCCAATCAGATTGAGCTCGCATTCTATTGGCTGATCGGAACAGCCAATAGATTGCGAGCTCAATCTGATTGGCTGATTCCATCAGCCAATTGGATTGAACTTGAATCTGATTGGCTGATTCCATCAGCCAATCAGAATATTCCTACCTTAATTCCGATTGGCTGATAGAATCCTATCAGCCAATCGGAATTCGAGGGACGCCATCTTGGATGACGTCCCTTAAAGGAACCGTCATTCGTCTTTAGTCCGTCGGCCCAGCAGGATGTTCCGCGTCGGAGGTCTGCAAGATGGATCCGGAAGAAAGAAGATTGAAGATGCCGTTGATAGAAGACTTCATCCGGATCATGGACCTCTTCAGCTCCCGCTTGGATGAAGACTTCAGCCGGATCATGGACCTCTTCAGCCCCCCGCTTGGGCTTGGATCAGGACATCGGAGGAGCTCTTCAGGACGGATCAGTGAACCTGGTATGGTGAAGATAAGGTAGGAAGATCTTCAGGGGCTTAGTGTTAGGTTTATTTAAGGGGGGTTTGGGTTAGATTAGGGGTATGTGGGTGGTGGGTTGTAATGTTGGGGGGCTTGGGTATTGTATTTTTTCTTTTACAGGCAAAAGAGCTGAACTTCTTGGGGCATGCCCCGCAAAGGGCCCTGTTCAGGGCTGGTAAGGTAAAAGAGCTTTGAACTTTAGTTATTTAGAATAGGGTAGGGCATTTTTTTATTTTGGGGGGCTTTGTTGTTTTATTAGGGGGCTTAGAGTAGGTGTAATTAGTTTAAAATTGTTGTAATATTTTTCTGATTTTTGTAAATATTTTTTTATTTTTTGTAACTTAGTTCTTTTTTATTTTTTGTACTTTAGCAAGTTTATTTAATTGTATTTATTTGTAGCAATTGTATTTAATTAATTTATTGATAGTGTAGTGTTAGGTTAATTGTAGGTAATTGTAGGTAGTTTATTTAATTAATTTATTGATAGTATAGTGTTAGGTTTAATTTTAATTTAGGTTAGGATTTATTTTACAGGTAAATTTGTAATTATTTTAACTATTTTAGCTATTAAATAGTTCTTAACTATTTAATAGCTATTGTACCTGGTTAAAATAAATACAAAGTTACCTGTAAAATAAATATTAATCCTAAAATAGCTATAATATAATTATAATTTATATTGTAGCTATATTAGGATTTATTTTACAGGTAAGTATTTAGCTTTAAATAGGAATAATTTATTTAATAAGAGATAATTAATTTTGTTAGATTTAAATTATATTTAACTTAGGGGGGTGTTAGTGTTAGGGTTAGACTTAGCTTTAGGGGTTAATACATTTATTAGAATAGCGGTGAGCTCCGGTCGGCAGATTAGGGGTTAATAATTGAAGTTAGGTGTCGGCGATGTTAGGGAGGGCAGATTAGGGGTTAATACTATTTATGATAGGGTTAGTGAGGCGGATTAGGGGTTAATAACTTTATTATAGTAGCGCTCAGGTCCGGTCGGCAGATTAGGGGTTAATAAGTGTAGGCAGGTGCAGGCGACGTTGTGGGGGGCAGATTAGGGGTTAATAAATATAATATAGGGGTCGGCGATGTTAGGGCAGCAGATTAGGGGTACATAAGGATAATGTAAGTAGCGGCGGTTTACGGAGCTGCAGATTAGGGGTTAATAATAATATGCAGGGGTCAGCGATAGCGGGGGCGGCAGATTAGGGGTTAATAAGTGTAAGGTTAGGGGTGTTTAGACTCGGGGTACATGTTAGAGTGTTAAGTGCAGACGTAGGAAGGGTTACCGCATAGCAAACAATGGGGCTGCGTTAGGAGCTGAACGCGGCTTTTTTGCAGGTGTTTGTTTTTTTTTCAGCTCAAACAGCCCCATTGTTTCCTATGGGGGAATTGTGCATGAGCACGTTTTTGAGGCTGGCCGCGTCCGTAAGCAACTCTGGTATCGAGAGTTGAAGCTGCGTTAAAAATGCTCTACGCTCCTTTTTTGGAGCCTAACGCAGCCTTTATGTGGACTCTCAATACCAGAGTTATTTTTATGGTGCGGCCAGAAAAAAGCCGGCGTTAGTTTTTCGGGTCGTTACCGACAAAACTCCAAATCTAGGCCTTAATGTGTCTGTAGCGGGCAGAACAGCATCTAATTGGATGTACCGCCTGTAAAGATCTCCTGTTATAGAATGCACAGAACTCATAAATGCACCTTTGTTCAACTTCAAGAACTTTTTATTAACTGAAGATAACACAACCATTTCACTGTTATAACTCATGCTTGTCCCTAGTGTTAGAATATATGAACTGCAACAAATATAAACAGCAACAACTGGAAGAAACCATTATTCATTACACTGCCCACTAACACTAGGTTTAACCCCTTAACGACACATGTCGTACAGGGTACGTCTTACACAAGCTGGTCTTTAAAGACCAGCGACGTACTCAATACGTGGTTAAGGGTTTCAAGCGGCTGGAAGCGATCCTGATCGCTTCCAGACGCTTTCAAGGTATTGCAGTGATGCCTCGATATTGAGGCATCACTGCAATACCTTTTTAGGTACACCGATGCAGAGAGAGCCACTCTGTGGCCCTCTCTGCATCGGCCAGTGATGGTGCCGATCGTTGGTGGGTGGGAGCCATTGTAGGGAGTTGGGTGGGCGGCCCATCACTACTTCCTTCCGGCTGTGGTTGATGCCGGGTGCACGCTGGAGGTGCCAGAAACCAATTGCTGGTTGAAAATGTTTTGCGGGGAGAGGGTGGTGGGTGCAGAGGAGGGGTGATCTGGGGGTGATCAGGGGGTGATCTGGGAGGGGGATGGGGTAGGGTATGGAGGAGAGCAGCTACACTACAGAAAAAGTTAAAAAAAGAAAAAGGTTAAAAATAAATAAATACTATTTTATTGCAAATTGGGTACTGGCAGACAGCTGCCAGTACCCAAAATGGTGGCTATATAGTTAGTGGGGGGAGGGTTAGAGAGCTCTTTGGGGGGGATCAGGGAGGTTGGGGCTAAGGGGGGATCCTACAAAGCAGAATATGTTTGTTTGTTTTTTTAATAATTTTAAAAAAATAAAAAAACACTTTTATTTTAGTACTGACAGACTTTCTGCCAGTACTTAAGATGGTGGGGACAATTGTGGGGTGGGGGAGGGAAGAGAGCTATTTGGGAGGGATCAGGGGGTGGGATGTGTCAGGTGGGAGGCTGATCTCTACACTAAAGCTAAAATTAACCCTACAAGCTACCTAATTAACCCCGTCACTGCTAGGCATAATACAAATTTGGTGCGCAGCGGCATTTAGCGGCCTTCTTATTACCAAAAAGCAATGCCAAAGTCATATATGTCTGCTATTTCTGAACAAAGGGGACCCCAGAACAGCATTTACAACCATTTGTGCCATAATTGCACAAGTTGTTTGTAAATAATTTCAGTGAGAAACCTAATATTTGTGAAAAAGTTAGTGAAAAAGTTAACGATTTTTTTTATTTGATCGCATTTAGCGGTGAAATGGTGGCATGAAATATATCAAAATGGGCCTAGATCAATACTTTGGGTTGTCTACTACACTACCCTAAAGCTAAAATTAACCCTACAAGCTCCCTTCAAGCTACCTAATTAACCCCTTCACTGCTGGGCCTAATACAAATGTGGTGCACAGCGGCATTTAGCAGCCTTCAAATTACCAAAAAGCAACGCCAAAGCCATATATGTCTGCTATTTCTGAACAAAGGGGATCCCAGAGAAGCATTTACAACCATTTGTGCCATAATTGCACAAGTTGTTTGTACATAATTTCAGTGAGAAACCTAATATTTGTGAAAAAGTTTGTGAAAAAGTTAACTTTTTTTTTATTTGATCGCATTTGGCGGTGAAATGTTGGCATGAAATATACCAAAATGGGCCTAGATCAATACTTTGGGATGTCTTCTAAAAAAAAATATATACATGTCAAGGGATATTGAGGTATTCCTGACAGATATCAGTGTTCCAATGTAACTTGCTAATTTTGAAAAAAAAAATGGTTTGGAAATAGCAAAGTGCTACTAGTATTTATTGCCCTATAACTTACAAAAAAAGCAAAGAACATGTAAACATTGGGTATTTCTAAACTCAGGACAAAATTTAAAAACTATTTAGCATGGGTGTTTTTTGAAGGTTGTAGATGTGTAACAGATTTTGGGGGTCAAAGTTAGAAAAGGTGTTTTTTTTCCATTTTTTCATCATATTTTATAATTTTTTTATGGTAAATTATAAGATATGATGAAAATAATGGTATCTTTAGAAAGTCCATTTAATGGCGAGAAAAACGGTATATAATATGTGTGGGTACAGTAAATGAGTAAGAGGAAAATTACAACTAAACACAAACACAGCAGAAATGTAAAAATAGCCCTGGTCCTTAAAGGCAAGGCATTTATCATTAACATCAAAATTTAGCATAAGTTTAATTCATCATTATTATTTATTTTATTTTTTTAACCCTCAAATCTTATTATTTACCTGCTGTCCTGCAACGATTCCTCGTCCGCCCGACTTTGCTACTAAATTGATTGACACTTGTTTCACCTTGTGGCGTCCAATCACCGCTTTCTCCATGTGGTGGTGAACACAGCTTATCCGACGTCATCGGACCGCACTGCGCATGCGCCTAACAAGTAACGTCTCGGTATTACACTTGGTAATCGCGAGGAAGCAATGCAGACGAGTCTGTCTATAGAAAGTATCGTAAGTTGCGCATGCGCATATAATTTTAGGTCCGTGAACGCGCAAAATTCTGACGTAGAGTGCGGGTGGGTTGGGTCTCTAAGATGAGAGCAGAAATATAGGAAGTAGCAGCGGGGAGGAGTAAAACAATAAACGGTACTTATATATTTTAATGATTATCAGGAAAATAAAACCGCAATTATGTAAAAGGACTTAGCGACTGCATTGCAAGGCTAAATAGAAAAGTAAACAACTTTTCAAACGTTGCAAACTTTACCTTGCCTTTAAGGGAAAGAAATTGAAAAATGGCCTTGTCCTTAAGGGGTTAAAAACAAAGGTTTAGGGAGCGCGTCAGACAGTAGAACAGAAATAAAGCATCGCTGGGGGTGCAAAACCGTATTTTGGCAGACATTTATAAAAATTTACAGTTCCTTTAACATAGTGGAAACTCTAACTCTAAAAAAAACAATGAAATGAAGTACAATTAAATTGTTATCACAGATCTGCATTTTTGTTCCCAAAAATAATAACACATAGAAAGTTTGTAAATTATTTTTAGACAACCTCCCAAGGACAGCAATAGTAAGATATGAGCAAATCCTGCAGACATAACAGGGTTATTGCATTTGCTGAGAGTTGCAAAATCAGCATTCACAATGAGTGCCTTGCTCAGCTCAATCACTGACACTGCAAAAAACTATTTTAAACACATTGCAATACAAATGTAAATAATGTAAAGTGCTTTCTAAGGGCTAGATTACAAGTGGAGCGCTAATTTGTCACACGCCTGCAAACTGGCAAATTTGCCTGTTTGCAGGAGCTCGATAAATTAGCAGTCATTACAAGTGGCTAGTTATTGCTACCGCAAGCTCATGGTAGCAATTAGCGCTTATAAAATTAACCAGAGATCAGATCTCTGGTTTATTTTTATGAATATGCCCCAAAATACAGAGTAGTGTATTTTATTAAAAAATACAAATTGTACCATTTTTATTTTTTTAATAAAATAACTGCACTAGGCAGTATGTTGGGGGTAAAGTTGGCAAGAGTGGCCTTTACATTGCGATCTTTAGGAACTGTGTTCCCTGTAAATAAGGGTGACCAGACGTCCCCGATTTTAGGGGACAGTCCCCGGATTGAGGAGACTGTCCCCGGAAAAATTATGTCCCCGGAAATGTCTGAGGCTCCTGTTGAACTGTCCCCGCCTCCTGTTGTACTGCAGCCAAGCGATGGGAGGAAATGTGATTGTCCTGATAACGTCACATCTTCTCAGCGTATGGCAGGCAGCGCGCAGGTCAGGAGGGAAGAGCTTGTGTATGTGTGTATTAGGGTTGCCAGGTGCCCGCCACAAAAATACTGGACAAATAACTGGGGGTGCGAGAGAAAATGGGTACAATTTTTTTAAGTGTGTGTGTATATATATATTGCAATCCAGGAATAAACTTATAATTCTTTTCTTGTATTGCTAGTAAATAGTTTCCAAAGACAAAAATAAAATCCAGAAATAAAACTACAACAAGTTCCATCCCACACAGGGAACGTAAGTTACAGCTAATGCATACTATGTTCAGAAAATACAAATACACACACCATGTACTGCCTAGTGAAAAGCATTCCCCAAGATTTACTGTTTATATAGTTGAATTCTTTCAGTCCGAACTCCTACAAGTTTGTAATTTGCATGCCCCGCTGCGTAAGGTGAGAGTAAAAGGAGCACATATGAATTGGATCACAGCTGACCTCATTCAAATGTACCAGTTTCAGGATTCTTTGTGTTCAAAGTACAAGCATACTTGCTCTATGAACGATCACTGTGTATATAGACAATGGCGAAATATATGCACTAAACAAACAAAATTGGCCAAGGCCCAATATTTCTGTGAAAATCTTGAACAATAACATATCAAACCTTAGAAAGCTTTGGAAAGTCATAAATAACTTATACACTCCCCCAATCCACTCCCAACCCTCCACTGTCAAAGTGGACAACCAAACCCTGCAACTTCCCTTAGAAGTAGCAAATGCTCCACCACCCTGATTGACAAACTAATAAATGACACGCATCCTGAAACTACAAATGTGGATCTGGCCCCGCTAAATCTGCAAAGACCCAATATAGAAAAGTTCAATTTTAGACCTGTACCCATCAATGTCATTAAGAAACACCTTAATAATCTAAAAAATGAAAAACCAGTCTGGACCTGATCAAATCCCAGCAATGCTGTTGAAGCTCAGTGCGCCAGCAATTGCTAAAGCTGTCACAACCCTAATTAACGAATCCTTGGTGTCTGGTTACATACCCAAACTTTGGAAGACTGCAAGAGTAGTGCCTATCCATAAAAGTGGGGAGTTAACCTTGGTTACTAACTATCGCCCAATATCATTGCTCCCAGTATTGTCAAAAATCTTAGAAAAATTTGTCCATACGCAAGTATGTGAGTATTACCAACAATCTAACTATATGACCCCTGTTCAATAAGGTTTTCGCCCAAATCACTCCGCTAAAACTGCCCTCTTAAAAGTTTGCAACGTTATCCAAACTGGCATGGAACAAGGAGACCTAACTGGAAAAATTTTCCTTGATTTTGCAAAGGCCTTTGACACAGTAGACCACGACATACTACTGATCAAGCTGAAAAACTCAGGTATTGGTGATCGTCCGCTAACCTGGTTTCGATCATATGTATCGGATTGATCACAGTATGTCTCCATTTCTGACAGCGACTCCCTCCCTCTCCCAGTCACGTGTGGGGTTCCCCAAGGTTCCCTTCTCGGCCCCCTACTATTCACATTATTCATAAATTATCTGACAAATGTCTGCAAATCCTCAACTGTACACATGTACGCAGATGACTCAGTAATCTATGCAAACAAATCTGATCTGCCGTAGCTTGAGGCAGTGCTCCAAGACCAGTTCACAGAGGTAGAAAAGTGGATCTCAAAAAACAAACTCTTCCTAAACACTGACAAAACTGTCACAATGATCTTTGGATCTGGACCTAAATTACACAAACTACAAAATTCCCATCTATGCATCAAAACAAAATAAAATTGTACGCTGACCGCAGTCAACTCTTTCAAATACTTGGGTATGTTGTTAGACCCCAATCAATCTTTTGGCCTCCACATAGAAATAATTGCATTTAAACTCTATCCAAAACTAGGTTCCCTGTACAGAAACAATTCCTGCCTCTATAGTAAAGGAAAAAGATTGTACAGCAAATGCTGATGCCAATCATGGATTATGGGGATGTAGTATATGCACCTGCACCGCAAACTCACCTACATAAACTTAGTACATTGTATAACTCATTTTGTCGCTTTGTGCTACAATTTAACTACATAACCCACCCTTGTGACATGCTAAAAGAACTAAACTGGCTGTCACTGGAATCCAGACGCACACTCCATCTTTCCAGCCTTGTGTTTAAGAGCTTTTCTGGGAATCTCCCACCCTACCTGAGCAGAATGCTCTCCCCGGCTATTCCCACCTTCCATAACCTCCGATCCAGTACCAGCACATTATTTAGCTTGCCTCAATACAAAAAGAAAGCAGCTCAATCCTCCTTTTCCTACAGAGCGCCACAATTATGAAACAACCTCCCGCACACTTTCAAACCTTCCCCAAGCCTAAAATCCTTTAGGAGATCCCTCTCTACATATCTCAAAACAGAATGCACCTGTAATGGTTGATTATATATTTCCTACATTTTGCAAATATTGTGTATTATTATTGTTTTTGTATTTTATTGTACCCTATTGTATCAAGGCAATGTTTTGTGGACCCAGGACATACTTGAAAACGAGAGAAATCTCAATGTATCCTTCCTGGTAAAATATTTTATAAATAATATATATACTGTATATATGTATATATATATATATATGAACACTCATTAAGCAGACTGAATATGGCTCATCTCTAGTTTATAAATTATCCAACCCTTTACTAAGTACTAACAATTAATGCGTGTTACACAGTCTTTATTCAACTCTGTTATGAAGATATAGCAATAAATTATTACCACTGCATCAACAAATAAAGCAATCTTGTAGAGAATGCAACTTACATACCTGAGTTTGCTAGTTAAAATTATTATATCTCATAAAAACCTCTACACAAGGCACAGGGACAGTGTGAGGGGAGAAGAGGACAACTATGAGGTGAAAAGAGGGGTAACAAGTTGGTGAGACAGGACTCTCAGCAGACAGCAGCAGGCAGCAATGCATGTGTAGACTTCTGCAGACATCGCAGAGCCTGCGGGTCTTCTTGCTGTCATGACGTCACATGCGTGATCACGTGACGTCCGACTGTCTCACACTCACACAGCAAGGCAGCACGCACAGCGCCGGCTGAGGCAGAGGGTGGTTTCGCTACAGCTGAGCGACGAGTCTAGGGCTAGAAGGGGTGCCGGTGGACACTGGCTGCCAGGGCTGGGCGTAACTGCTGGGTTACTTATGGTACTGGTTAGCTATAGCCGAATGCGGCCTGGACTCCGGCGGCCACAGAATTAAATAGTAAAAGCATTTAAAAAAATAAAAACACACATCTTAACTACCTAAGGCTATGTCCGGTTTTTGGAAATAATATTACCGGGCAGTACCCTGAAATACTGGACAGACCGGTCTAATACTGGACACCTGGCAACCCTAGTGTGTATATGTACAGTATGCTTGTGCATGTGTGTATATGCATGTGTGTATATTTATGCTTGTGTGTGTGTATGTGCATGTGTGTATATGTATGTGCATTTCTGTATATTTATGCTTGTGTGTGTGTGTATATATATATATATATATATATATATATATATATATATATATATATATATATATATAAAAACACAATGCCTTGCAAAAGTATTTTTCGTGTTTTGTTGCCTCACAACCTGGAATTAACATGGATTGTTTGAGGATTTGCATCATTTAATTTACAGAACATGCCCACAACTTTGAAGATGTTTTTTTTTTTATTGTGAAGCAAACAACAAATAGGACAAAATAACAGAAAAAGTCAATGTGCATAGCTATTCACCCCCCTAAAGTCAATACTTTGTAGAGCCATCTTTTGCAACAATCACACCTCCAAGTCGCTTTGGATAAGTCTCTATGAGCTTGCCACATCTTACCACTGGGATTTTTGCCCATTCCTTCTTGCAAAACTGCTCCAGCTCCTTCAAGTTGGATGGTTTGAGCTTGTGAACAGAAATCTTTAAGTCTGACCACAGATTTTCTATTGGATTGTGTTGCTTTAGCAGTGTGTTTGGGGTCATTGTCCTGCTGGAAGGTGAACCTCCGTCCTAGCCTCAAATCACACACAGAGTGGTACAGGTTTTGCTCAAGAATATCCCTGTACTTAGCACCATCCATCTTTCCCTCAACTCTGACCAGTTTCCCAGTCCTGGCTGCTGAAAAACATCCCCACAGCATGATGCTGCCACCACCATGTTTCACTGTGGGGATGGTGTTCTTTGGGTGATTTGATGTGTTTGAGTCAGACATAGCATTTTCTTTGATGGCCGAAAAGTTCAATTTTAGTCTCATCAGACCAGAGCACCTTCCTCCATACATTTTGGGAGTCTCCCACATGCCTTTTCGCAAACTCAAAACGTGCCATTTTGTTTTTTGCTGAAAGTAATGGCTTTCTTCTGGCCACTCTGCCATAAAGCCCAACTCTATGGAGCGTACGGCTTATTGTCATCTTATGTACAGATACTCCAGTCTCTGCTGTGGAACTCTGCATCTCCTCCAGGGTTACCCTAGGTCTCTGTGCTGCCTCTCTGATTAATGGCATCCTTGCCGGGTCCGTGAGTTTTGGTGGGCAGCCATCTCTTGGCAGGTTTGCTGTTGTGCCATGTTCTTGCCATTTGGTTATGATAGATTTGATGGTGCTCCCTTACTTGTTTGGAGAGTTCCTTGGTCTTCAAGGCATTGTTTGGTTAGTGGTGCCTCTTGCTTAGGTGTTGCAACCTCTGGGGTTTTTCAAAAAGGTGTGAATATGTAATGACAGATCATGTGACACTTAGATTGCACACAGGTGGACATCATTTCACTAATTATGTGACTTATGAAGGTAATTGGTTGCACCAGAGCTTTTTATGGGCTTCATAACAAAGGGGGTGAATACATACACACATGTCAATTTTCTGTTTTCTATTTCTAAAAAATAGTTTTATGTATATATTTTTCTCATTTCACTTCACCAACTTAGACTATTGTGTTCTGATCCATCACATAAAATTCAGATTAATAAAACATTGAACTGAAGGCTGTAATGTAACAAAATAGGTAAAAAGTCAAAGGGGGTGAATACTTTTGCAAGGCATATGTGTGTGTGTATGTAGGCTTGTGTGTGTATATGTATGCTTGTGTCTGTGTAGATGTGTGTGTGTATGTGTGTATATGTATGTGTGTGTGTCTATATGTATGCTTGTGTCTGTATGTGTGCACATGTATGCTTGTGTGTGTGTATATGTATGCTTGTGTATATGTATGCTTGTGTGTGTGTGTATATATATGCATGCTTGTATGTATGTGTATGCGCCTTTGTGTATATGTATACTTGTGTGTGTGTGTGTGTGTGTATATATTAGGGTTGCCAGGTGTCCAGTATTCAATCGGACAGTCCAGTATTTTAGCAGTCTGTCCATTAAAATATCTACAAAAATACTGGACTATTAAATGTCCAGTATTTTTAAAGACCCCTGTCAGCTAAATTTAAAGGGCCTTCTAGGCCTTTATGCATTAGAAATATGGCTCAAAAAGAAGCTACACTGTGCATTTTCTATTATATGTGTTACAGGCAAGTTGAGGCAACCATGCGGGTGTTCAATCATTGCTGGGTGTGTACCTCCAGCAGCCAAGGGGTCACATCACTGCTCTCTACATGTTACCAGCAACCAAGGGGATAAAATGACTGCTCAGTTGTGAAAAATATTTGTGGTGGGGTCTAAGGTTTAGCTTTTGTGGAGACATTGTGTGAACCCAGCTACGTTCGGTTCGGAATTTCGGTAAGTATTCGGTGGGATGTGCTGTGTATTAGACTAGTATTATGTACTGTACATTAGGTGTAACCCATAGCAGAGTGATATAACCTAATATACTGTACAATACTAGTGTAATCCATGGCCATCCGAATCTACCGAATAAATCCGAATAAATCCGAAGTAATTCGGATTTATTCGGTAGATTCGGCACTATTTTAATTCAGAGATTCGGTTCGATCCGTATCTCCGAATTTGCCGAATTTCCGAATCGAACTGAACCGAATCGCACATGTCTAGTCAGGGGTGTATTATGGCCTAGGCCAACAAGGCCCGTGCCTATCGTGGCAGATTTGGGAGGGGCAGCAGATTTGGGAGAGCGGCAAGTACCATTCACCTAAGGCATTGCTTTATTATCTCAGGCGCGCTTGTGCTGCGCTGCGCACATTGTTTAATCTGGCGGCTGGCCAAAAGACAAAGCGAGGTGGAGCTGTAGTTTTCACTGACTGAAGAGAAACAATGCAGCATGGGATGGATATTCAAGGTAAGTGTCCCCCACTGACACCAGTGCTTTTTATTGTTTACAGAAACAAATTAGTGGCTGCAGCAACGTTAAGAAACTGTATAAAAGATAAAACAAAGTTTTTATTCAAGTACAGTATAATATAAGCCATAGAACAGGACACAGTGAAACACGGTACTAGTTAAACAGTACCGTGTTTTGCTGCGCCCTGTTCTACGTCTTATATTTTACTGTACTGGAATAAAAGCTACGTTTTAACTTACAGTTTCTTAATTTTGCTGGAACCACTCATTTTTTTCTTATGGCGCTTCAAGTTCGACCACACTGATCTGTGAGACGATGACCGGTATCTTTCTTAAGCTTTGCCGAATGGCCTGTTGGATAAACTACAAGTTAGCAGAGAATGCTGAGGGGAACGCTAAATATTGAGCATGTACCGCAGCAAGGTGGGACTCATACTTGATAGATACCAACAAGTCTATCTTTACAACCCGGTTGTCTTCATATATAGATACTTACATAGTCTTTATTCATTTAAAAACATGCAGGGACATTTTTTTTATCTTTCTTGTAAACATAAAAACAAGATAAGATTAAAGTTCATAGGTTACAGAATTCATCAGTAACATCAATAAAAAATACAATATAAAGTACAGAAGAAGATATTAGGTTAATAATCAAATGAGTATGACTGTATCTGTCACAATTAGTGATATCTGTCACAATGACCCCTATTTATCAAGGTCTGGCGGACCTGATCCGACAGTGCGGATCAGGTCCGCAAGACCTCGCTGAATACGGTGAGCAATACGCTCGCTGTATTCAGCATTGCACCAGCAGCTCACAAGAGCTGCTGGTGCAACGCCGCCCCCTGCAGACTCGCGCCAAAGGGGCCGCCAGCACGGGGTGTCAATCCACCCGATCGCACTCGATCGGGCTGATTTCCGGCGATGTCTGTCCGCCTGCTCAGAGCGGGGCATCAAACTCCATTCGGAGCTTGATACATATGCCCCAATGACTAGACTACAGCAGAAAGGTATCTACTATTAGAATAAAAATTACAAAAACATGTACTAAAATACCCAAAATTAGAAGAGGGGATAACAAGATTGGAAAGAATCATACCTTGGTAGAAAAAGCAAATGTTCATACACAAAAGAAGTAACACAAATGTTACATAACTAACAATTGATGTTATTTTTATAGTAAACAATAATGCAATATTTTTTACTTTTTTTTATTTTTTTCCATTTACTTTTTATACACATTTTTACTTTTTCACTTTTTTCTTTTTTTACTATTTTTAACTATTTTTTTACTACTTTTTTTCAACTCCTTTCATTTATTATTTTATGTTATCAGCAATATCATTTTTTTATGTTATAAGCAATGTTATTTTAAGTTTATTAGTTGATTTAGTTAAGCAATTTCACTTTAGATCATTATAATTATACACTAGATAAATATGTTAATAGTTGAACATGCTAGTAAGAACAAAAGTCTAGTAATTGTATCAATATAAGATTCTAGTGTTTGCTCTGTTCTCTATATCTCTAATTGCTGTGGCTCCTAATCAAATGTGGTTTCTTATCTTTTAACATAATTCAAAACATCCCAGTACAATAAGTAAAACAGACAAACATCAGACCACATATTTATAAAATAAGGGTTAACCTACATTTGAAGTCAATACATTTATGACATCTATCACCAATTAATCAATATAGATACACATCCCTTCAACCCTATAGGCTTTAACCACCTATAATAGGACCCACAGCAGTAGAAACAATTATCTCTGATGAAGAGCATGTACACATGCGTGAAACGCGTCAGATAAAGAGTTTACCTGGCTGAATACCTGTACCCAAATAAATTGGTGTATATACTCTAAAGACCCAGGGTGTCTTCCTTTTTCCTCATCTTGTAAAATATACTGTGTCACTTAGTTATTAAAAAATATGCTGTATCTCTAGACCGCCCTAATGCGAGACCTATCCTCCTGGAATAAGAATCTCTCCTTGCTAGGTAGGATCAATACCATTAAAATGAATGCTTTTCCAAGGCTCCTATACCTTTTGCATACTCTCCCTATCCCAATTCCCCCTAAATATACCTTACAGATAATACAATTATTTAGCTCATTCATATGGAACAGGTGTCCTCTTCGAATAAACAAATCCGTAATGTCACGCTCCACCTTACAGGGAGGGCTGGGAGTACCTGATATAGAAGCCTACAGACATTCCATATTCTTACAAAGAATTTTGGACTGGAGGATTCATAAGAAACATAAGTATTGGATAACCTTAGAAGAAAACTTAAGCCCTGAAATAAACTTACCGACAATATACTGGCACCCTCTACTCATAACTAGTTCAGTTTCCAATCCTATCACAAAAGAGACCCTACAAATATGAGAAACTGCAAATAAAATGAACCCTCTTCTCTACTCTAGACCAGACCCTCTAACTTCACTACTTCATAACAATGAATTCTAATTATACGACATGGAGACAAGCATTCACACAGATCCCACAAGGACAGACATCGCTATCCACCATTTAACAAATAACGATGTAATCTGCACACAAGAACAACTAACAGACAGGGGCCACTCTTGGGCCCACAAATGGTTTACATACAGGAGGACACACCATTACATAGCTACACACAGACAATCATGCAATTTAACTCGCCCACTAACCAACCTAGAAAAACTTTTTGATGCTAGCCCGCCCATCAGTCATAGTCTAACATATATACACAAGCTATATACCAACCCTCCCCCAGGCAATCTCCCTCATTCGGTTAAATCTTGGGAGAAGGAACTTATAACCCCTCAAACCGCAACAAATATCTTTCATAACACGAAATCATCTTCCACATCCTCCTCCATCCTAGAAATAAATGATAAAATATTACATTGCTGGTACCTGACTCCTAAAAGAATCCACAGATTATTCCCCAAAGCTGCCGGAGGTGTGGGCATGTGGGCAGTGGGATGAGCCACATGTGGTGGTGGTGCTCCCAGATTAACACATTGTGGAGAGATAATTAAGGAGATTGAAGATATTTTTCAAACCTCTCTCCCATTGGACCCTCTGATCTGGTTGCTTAACAAATCCATTAAACTTCCCCAGAGCCACTACAGACCTCTTTTAAAAATAATGATAAACAGTGTTAAAATCCTCATAGCCAAAATCTGGAAGCAGCGGAAGCCTCCAATATTGAGATGTGGTGAAACAAAGTCACGAACTTGATAGAACTAGAAGAATATAGCTGTTATAAAACTGGAACCAGGGACCCATTCATTGAACTGCAAAACACCTGGGAACAATACACAAAAAGAATCACCTCTTACCCACCTCCATTACCTGTCCACGATTAGAGTGTTAGGATTTCTTATATAGGGGCATGCTAGATACTTGATTACATATTCTAACCTGCCATGACCAGATACACTATTGGATTAACACAAATGTTTTATTGAAGACACTGAGGCACAAAGGTTAATGTTATTGTTTATTATATTACAAAATTTGAAAACTAAGAATCCACGATGTACAATCTTATTTTCACATTTATTACTGCTATTTCCAGCATATTGCAAACAGAATTGTTTGTAATCTGTTAACCGACATTCATTTGTAATTATTGTTCCTCTTTGAATTCTTAATAAAAAAAAAACTTGAAAAAGTAAAAAATATGCTGTCTGTGTCCCTCCACTGGTTATTATATATATAGATAGATTAGATAGATAGATAGATAGATATAGATATTTTCTCTCCCTCCCTTTTCTAAATCCAGCCTTACCTTTTTCTCTCCCTCCCTCCTTTCTTTTCCTCCCTCCCTCCCTCCCTTCTTTCTTTCTTTCTTTCCCTCCCTCCTTTCTCTCTCACCCTCCTTTGTCTCCCTCCCTCCTCTCCCTCCTTTCTCTCCCTCCCTCCTTTCTCTCCCTACCTCCTCTCGCTCCCTCCTCTCCCTCACTTCTCTCTCCCTTTTCCCCCCTCCCATCTCTCCCTCCCTTCCTTCTCCCCCTCCCTTCTTTCTCTCTCTCCCTTCTTTGTCTCCCTCCCTTCTTTCTTTCTCTCTCTCCCTCCCTTCTTCCTCTCTCTCTCTCTCTCTCTCTCTCCCTCCCTTCTTTCTCTCCCTCCCTCTCTTCCTTCTATCCCTCCCTCCCTTCTTTATCTCCCTCCCTCCCTTTCTCTCCCTTCTTTCTCTCCCTTTCACCTGAATGTATGCAAGTGTTTTGCAAGCCCTGGTTAACCTTTACTTTAAAATTGTTATGAAAAAAATATATTAAGGCCAAAAAAGGCAGCACAAAACATAAATACACCACTGATGTATGTGTTTATATGTTTATGTACTCATATTAACACATATATATTTATATGCTTATACTGTATACATATATATTTATTTATATTTGCTGCCAATTCTGCGCTACTTACCCCCTACGCTGCGCTTGTAATAGCGCATTATCGTGCGCTGGTATTACTCAGTGGATCCCTAATATTTAGTGCTCCATTTGTAATCTGGCCCTAAATGTACTGCTAAATAAATTAAATAATATACAAAGTGTAAAAATAAATTGAGTTATATTTAATACTGAACCATATTGTTGGGGGATTTACATTGACCTTTGTCTATTTATATAAAATGAAACCTGCAAATTGAATTGAAAAAACATTTTCTGTTGTGATCTGTACTTTTTGTGTTGATGTGAAAAAAGAAAAGGGAGATTTTAGTGCAACAGAAAATGCTTGAATGAGTTCATCTCTCTTTAAGGGAAATTCAAACTATATATATATAAAAACAACAGTATATATGCTCTCTTCAAACATTGCACCCAACGTACAATAGAAAAATGACTGCACCACCTTGCCCAGGAACTCTTCATTTAGCAACAGAAAGTTTATTTTTATTTATTTTTTGGTGGCCATATTTAATTTAAGTTTTGAACTACCATTAAAAAATAACATATACCAAGCATTTCCATGTTGTTTTACATCAGAACTATAAATTAAAAATAATTGTAGCAATTTATTTATATGTGTAATAAAATGTGAGCATTTTGTTATTACACTATTGCTTCAATTGGGTTAAACACATACAGGGAGTGCAGAATTATTAGGCAAATTAGTATTTTGACCACATCATCTTCTTTATGAATGTTGTCTTACTCCAAGCTGTATAGGCTCGAGAGCCTACTACCAATTAAGCATATTAGGTGATGTGCATCTCTGTAATGAGAAGGGGTGTGGTCTAATGACATCAACACCCTATATCAGGTGTGCATAATTATTAGGCAACTTCCTTTCCTTTGGCAAAATGGGTCAAAAGAAGGACTTGACAGGCTCAGAAAAGTCAAAAATAGTGAGATATCTTGCAGAGGGATGCAGCACTCTTAAAATTGCAAAGCTTCTGAAGCGTGATCATCGAACAATCAAGCGTTTCATTCAAAATAGTCAACAGGGTCGCAAGAAGCGTGTGGAAAAACCAAGGCGCAAAATAACTGCCCATGAACTGAGAAAAGTCAAGCGTGCAGTTTGGCCATATTTCAGAGCTGCAACATCACTGGAGTGCCCAAAAGCACAAGGTGTGCAATACTCAGAGACATGGCCAAGGTAAGAAAGGCTGAAAGACGACCACCACTGAACAAGACACACAAGCTGAAACGTCAAGACTGGGCCAAGAAATATCTCAAGACTGATTTTTCTAAGGTTTTATGGACTGATGAAATGAGAGTGAGTCTTGATGGGCCAGATGGATGGGCCCGTGGCTGGATTGGTAAAGGGCAGAGAGCTCCAGTCCGACTCAGACGCCAGCAAGGTGGAGGTGGAGTACTGGTTTGGGCTGGTATCATCAAAGATGAGCTTGTGGGGCCTTTTCGGGTTGAGGATGGAGTCAAGCTCAACTCCCAGTCCTACTGCCAGTTTCTGGAAGACACCTTCTTCAAGCAGTGGTACAGGAAGAAGTCTGCATCCTTCAAGAAAAACATGATTTTCATGCAGGACAATGCTCCATCACACGCGTCCAAGTACTCCACAGCGTGGCTGGCAAGAAAGGCTATAAAAGAAGAAAATCTAATGACATGGCCTCCTTGTTCACCTGATCTGAACCCCATTGAGAACCTGTGGTCCATCATCAAATGTGAGATTTACAAGGAGGGAAAACAGTACACCTCTCTGAACAGTGTCTGGGAGGCTGTGGTTGCTGCTGCACGCAATGTTGATGGTGAACAGATCAAAACACTGACAGAATCCATGGATGGCAGGCTTTTGAGTGTCCTTGCAAAGAAAGGTGGCTATATTGGTCACTGATTTGTTTTTGTTTTGTTTTTGAATGTCAGAAATGTATATTTGTGAATGTTGAGATGTTATATTGGTTTCACTGGTAAAAATAAATAATTGAAATGGGTATATATTTGTTTTTTGTTAAGTTGCCTAATAATTATGCACAGTAATAGTCACCTGCACACACAGATATCCCCCTAAAATAGCTATAACTAAAAACAAACTAAAAACTACTTCCAAAACTATTCAGCTTTGACATTAATGAGTTTTTTGGGTTCATTGAGAACATGGTTGTTGTTCAATAATAAAATTAATTCTCAAAAATACAACTTGCCTAATAATTCTGCACTCCCTGTAGTTAAAGCCAGCTTCAGAGCAGCAATGCTCTACTGGGACCTATTCGAATGCATTTGGTGAGCCAATGATAAGAGGCATATATGTGTAGCCACCAATCACCAGCTAGATCCCAGTAGTGCATTACTTTTAGTGAGCCTACTTAGGTCTGCTTTTCAACAAAAGATACTAAGAGAACAACATACATCTGATAAAAGTATTTGACTGATAGATCTTTTAAAATTACATGCATAGTATAGGAAAATATAAGCAACATTTATTTTTTTGTGATTAATGAAACACTGATCAATTCACCAGAAAATAGATTAATCTATGTTAAAAAGACAGACTAAATAGTGGCATATTTATGTTTTTAGTGCCCTATGCCCATTCTAAAGTGAAGCACAGTCATATTGGGGGCTTCTATGCAGCCTTCTTGTACAAATATGGTGGCAGCTTTTCTGTATAGAACCACTTTGGGCCCAGATTACAAGTTGTATGGTATGGCTTTTCTGCTCGCAATATGGTCTTTTGCGGGGTGAATTGTCATTGATTTCATATTACAAGTCACACGTTCTGTCTTTCCCGTGCACGAAAAAATGCAAAAAATTAAAAAACGTACATTAGAAAAAAAACCTAACATTATAAAAATTTAAAAACACTAACATTAAAAAAAATTTAAATCCCCCCAAAACAAGCACATAAAATTCTAGCAGTATAATGTCACCATACTGATTTAAGTTTAAAGGGACAAATTAAACCTTCATGATTCAGACAGCGCATGTAATTGTTAAATTCACTTCTACTTTGTTCTTTTGGGTAACTTTGTTAAAAAGGATGTGTACCAATCCTCAGCAGCAGTGATGCACTACTGGGATGTAGATGTTAATTGGTTGCTACACATATTTGCCTTTTGTCACTGGCTCACCATTTGTGTTTAGCTCCCAACAGTGCATTGCTGCTCTGGAACTTTAATTATGTGTTTAATAACTTTGCAGGGGTTAAACACATGGTTATATGTAAGTAAAAGTGCAATAAGAAAATTGCTTTAACGTATTAACCTTTAATGCAGGTTAAAAGGATATAAAACCCAAAAAATGTATTTTGTGATTCAGACAGAGGAACCAATTTTAAAAAGTTTCCCATTTATAAATTTGCTTTGTTCCCATGATATTCTTTGTTAAAGAGAGATACCTAGGTAGGCATCTGGAGCACTACATGGCAGGAAATAGTTTTGCCATCTAGTGCTCTTGCAAAACAGCTGTGATATAGTGCTTTAGAAATGGGCTGGATCCTAAGCATACATCCCTGGTTTTCAACAAAAGATACCAAAAGAACTGAGAAAAATTGATAATAGAAGTAAATTAGAAAGTTGTTTAAAATCACATGCTCTATTTGAATCATGAAAGAAAATAATTGGGTATCCCTTTAAAGCATCAAGCTCCTCATCACCCCTTTTACTCTAAAGCACATCATTGGCATAGGAAAAATAAGTTTACAGCAAGTACCAAAATAAGCAATTGTGAAAAGTGTTTTCAATATCTCTGATTTTTATAATTTATTTTAATAATGAAATTGTTAAAGTCTATTAAAAGTACAAATCTAGACTTCTGAAATCCAAACTTTTTAATTAATTTTTTTTAAATAAAATCAAAAATTACCTTTTTCCCTCCTGTCTATAAGTCACAATCTTTTCTGACTGTGTTTTGGTTTGATTTTTGTGTTCTAAAATGCCAATGCTTTCTAGCGGGGTATTTCAATATTGCCATGACTACATACTAAGCTAAAACTAACTTAGCATCAACTTAGACATAACAGGGCAAATCTGTCTACCTTAGCTGAAGAGGATTTGGATACTCTAAACGTTAACATGTCTAAAGCAGAGGTTATGATAGCTTTTAAAGAGTTAAGGCCTGGAAAAGCAGCGACGAGTCCCGATAGATTTCCAGGGGAATACAACAAATTATTTAGAAATCTCCTTATCCCACATCTAGTAACATTTTGCTACCATATTATAAAAGGTTAAACAATACCACCAGATTTACTACATGCTAAAATAGTGGTAATCCCAAAACATGGGAAAAATCCCAAATTTCACAAAAACAGCAGACCAATTTTATTAATCAATCAGGATATGAAGATTTCTACCAAGATATTGGCCAACCGTCTGAAAAGTATTCTCTCCCACTTGATACATCCTGACCAAGTCAGATTTATTAAAAATAGAGAGGCCCCTGACAATGTATGATGTATAATTTCAACTATAGACCATCTAAATTTGACTAAGACCCCTTCTCTGCTCCTATCTTTGGATGCGGAGAAGGTGTTTGACAGGATAGATTGGAAATATATGTACACAGTTTTGGACACGATAGGCCTTACAGGACCTTACGTGAACACTACTAAGAAAATATACTCTACACCATCAGCCACAGTAAGAGCGACAGGACCCTAATCCCAACCTATACCCATATTAAATGGTATGACCCTGACCAAACCATTACTCTCCCTGACTAATTTATATAGCATAATACAAGATTTTTACATAGTAAATATTGATAAATGCAAGGAACTGCTATGGAATCTCCACCATCCACACATAAAAACTGATTGAAGCAAATTTTTCCTGGGCCAAAAATGAATTACAGTGTTTGGGTGTCCAACTCAATCCTCACTCTAGAGAGTTATATACAGCTAACTTCACCCAAATGTACAAAACTATCAGAAAATACTTGACTTGGAAAAGTTATCACTTTTCCTGAATTGGACAATTATCCTCAATAAAAATGAATGACCTGCCTAGATTTCTATACTCTATATTTATTTTGATGAAGACCAAGTGTCACTTCAAGGCTTACAATTATTACAGACAAATCGTAATATTTTCATTAGAGGGGATAAAACTGCAAGAATATCTACACAAATAATTACAAGACATAGACAACTGGAAGGAGTGGGAGCTCCAAATTTAGTTGACATTATTTGAAACCACTGAATCCCCTGTTTTATATAGATATTCACTTACATTGTTACTCAGGGCTTACCTGATCCAACACTGTTACTATGGGCTACATCTAGTGGGTAATATAGAACGGCCTGGCACATTGAATTATACAGGAATCCATTATATGTGTATATTTCTGACCCTTAATGCATGGGTCCTATTTACGTTTACCAGTACATTTAAATAACCTGTGCCGCTCTCTATATACAACTCACAAATAGGGGGTCCCCTTATCACGGAGGTTACTAGATACTCATTATATTATATTAGCATTTATTTCTGCTACTTAGGAGCAATTGAGGGCCGTGTTTAATATAAAACACAAAGAATTGTTTCTGTGTGGCCTTAAAGCCCTTAATACACGGGCTGTATCCTAGTTTAGCTGCTAATTTGAATAACCTGTGTTACCACGGACTCCTTCAGTACTCTGCTATCTTAATAGTTGCCTGTGTGTCTACCCCCTCCCATTATAAACCTCAGTAACCTTTAGTTATATGTGTTCAGTCATTTCTGATCTGGTCAGTTACATAACAATAACTTGCTGATAATCAGTGGTTTCCCTAGCATGGGGATTACTAGATACTTACATTTGTATTTCATTGGCACTATTATTGCACACTTGGGAATACTAGAGCGTTCAGCCTTTTATGGAACACAGATAATTATAACTGCATTGTCCAAAAGCATTCAATTATATGGGCTGTATTTACGGCCAGCATTTTATTCTAATAAACTGTGTTACTGAAGGCACTACCAGTAATATGTCATTATAATAATTGCTTGCATTTCAACCCTATTTGTTATTTCACCCTACTCAGCAGTTACGCCAGCATCCTTATACCAAGTACCCATACCTTAATAGAATTACTCCGAGACCCATATAAGGGGGACGCAATTACTACAACCCCTGCAATCTTAACACCTGAAGCAGTGGTCCCTGATAACCTGGGTACATTTATATACTTTAATGACCCAATATCCCATCTAATAATTACAGTGTTGTAATAAGCGGTGTAAGGATCATTCCTACTGTGTTTTTACGTTTTTCTTTTAATTTTGTATTTTTATCCATATAACCAATAAAAGTTAAGTCTTAACCACATTCCCTCTATTCGGATGTATAATATAAACATCTTTTCCTCTATGTCTGTTTTTTTGATTGACTCAATTCAGTGTTGTTGAGTGCTATATATGTACACACTTTGCCGGTAATTCACTGGTTTCTGTGTATTTTGCTCTCTTTTTGTGTACAGTACCGGCCTAACATATAAGTTTATACAGTTCCATACAAGTCTGTTGGGAACATAATTTTAATAGTGTTATAGGCAACAACCCATGTAGTGCCATCGTTTGTTCTTTCTCCTTTGCCTATGACAAAAACAAGATCGCCTGCCATGCCACTGAAAAAAGAAAAAAAATGGCTTATGATATAGGCCTAGAAGGCCCCTTAGAAGCACAAACGCACATGACAAATAGCCAAGAAAAACAATTGACACCCAATAAATTAGCTGAATTATTATTACCCCAATTCGATTCAGTTAAAAAAAGAGATAGTCGGACTCTCGTTTGAAATTAAACAATTTTCTAAAAGGATAATAGAGGTGGAGCTGAGGGTTTCTGATTTAGAGGACAGATATAACGTACAAGAAGAAAATACCATAAAATATGATGATAAAATAAAAATATTACAAGCTAAAATCGATGATCTTGAAGATAGATCTCGTCGTAATGATATCATGATTAAGGGATTACCTGAGAGTCAGGAATTTGAGGATTTATTAACCTTTGGGGCAAGTACCTTGCCTCAATTATTGGGGTTACAGTTGCAAACAGATAAAGTACAGGTAGAGAGAGCACATAGAACGGGAACAGTAAGAAATATTTTAATGGTAATATAAGACCCCAGATGGTCATGATAAAATACTTAAACTTCCAGGACAAAATCAATATAATGAGACAGAACAGGAAGAACCAATCAGTAATGATAGGCACAAAACAGATTTAAATTTTTAAAGATTTTTAAGTTGACACATCAACAAAAAGAAAAGTTATGGCACCATTCTGCACAGGCTTAATAAAAGCAGGGATAAAAGCCATCTTAAAATATCCGGCAAAAATAACAATAGCCGGTGCAGAGAGTCTCATTACTTTGAATTCTGCAGAGGAGGCCAAAACCTTCTGTGCAAAAAATAATATCAAGGTGTAAACCAGATAAAGATTAAGGTGATTTAGAGTATCGACCTACAGAGTGTGTCTGCATTTAAAGTGGATATGTTAGATGTGTACAGGTATTTTCTTTTATTTTATATTTTATATGAAAATATGTATGATAGATAATTTTTTAAATGATATATATGCTTTCTAGAGGATACTATCGGCTCGGTAGAAACATACCCTCATATGCAATGTTGCAGTATTGTGTTGGGGATTTTAAAAAAAAAAAATTATTGGCTTTTTGTTTTTTCAATCCAGCCTCTGGTCTCCCCCCGCTTTTAGAGATTTATAAAAAAAACTCTTAATCTGTTTTTAACTAGACTGATTTTAATTAAATGCAGTCAACCTTAAACTTAGTCTCGTGGAATGTGGAGAGCGATATACCTCCCCCATTAAACGGAAGAATATTTTAAAAATGCTTAAACGCCATAGTCCAGACATTATTCTGCTTCAAGAATTACATTTGAAAGACACAGAAATTCTTAAATTAAAAGTTAACTGGATATCCGAAATTATAGCGACCCCTTGCTATAAAAGAAAATGCGGAGTAGCCATACTTTTCTACAAAAGAATTTCATATTATATTATAAAACAAGAATAGGATCCAACAGGTAGATATTTGATCATCCAAGTTGAAATTGACAAAAAAATCTGGTCTTTCTGCAACATTTATGGCCCAAACTAATTCGATTCTGAATTTTGGCTAAAAATCAAAAGCAAATTAATACCCTATTTGGGTCAGAATCTAATCCTGGCAGGAGATTTTAATCTGACTATGCACCCAGAGATGGATAGTAACATAGTAACATAGTAACATAGTAGATGAGGTTGAAAAAAGACCGAAGTCCATCGAGTTCAACCTATACAAATCTAAAATATATACAAAAAGCTCCAGTTAAGATTAAATAATCCCACTAAAAGGTGACTCATTTAATACTAACGTACAATGAATTTTGTTTATAGACAGAAATGTATTGAAATATTTTTTAAATGTATCTAAGGTATTGGCATTCACTACCTCCTTTGGTAATGAGTTCCAAAATGTTATTGCTCTTACAGTGAAAAAACGTTTCCGTTGCAGGAGATTAAATCTCCTTTCCTCCAACCTTAAAGGGCCATTATACACTCATTTTTTCTTTGCATAAATGTTTTATAGATGATCTATTTATAAAGCCCATAAAGTTTGTTTGTTTTTAAAATGTATAATTTTGCTTATTTTTAAATAACATTGCTCTGATTTTCAGACTCCTAACCAAGCCACAAAGTTTTATTTGAATACCGTCAGGTACCTTCTCCAGCTTGCTCCTGTTTGTGTAAAGGGTCTTTTCATATGCAAAAGAAGGGGGGGGGTGTCTTATTTCACACTTGCAGTGGGCTTTCCAACTGCCTTTTCAACAGAGCTAAACTGAAAGCTTCTAAGTACGTTTTTAAACCATTTTATACTGGATTTTTATATCGGTATCTGTGCATCTTATTCTTTATAGTAGTGTCTATTACATGCAGTTATATGAAAATGAGTGTATACTGTCCCTTTAAATTGTGACCTCTGGTCACAAACAATTTTCTTGGAATAAACAGCCCTTCTGCCATCTCTATATATGGGCCTTGAATATATTTATATAAAGTAATCATGTCACCTCTTAAGCGCCTTTTTTCTAAAGAAAACAGACCCAGTTTGGCTAGCCTCTCTTCATAGGTTAAATTCTCCAATCCCCTTATTAGCTTTGTGGCCCTTCTCTGAACTTTTTCTAGTTCTGCAATATCTTTTTTTGTGATTGGTCCCCAGAACTGCACTCCATACTCAAGGTGAGGTCTTACCAGGGCTTTAAATAGTGACAGAATTATGCTTTCCTCCCTTAAGTCAATGCCTCTTTTAATACATGCTAGTATCTTATTAGCCTTTGAAGCCGCTGCCCTGCATTGTGCACCCATCTTTAGCTTGTTATCTATTACTACTCCCAAATCCCTTTCCTCCTGTGTTTGGCTAAGTCTTGTCCCATTTAAATAATACGTTGCCTGCTTATTTTAACTTCCAAAATGTAGAACCTTGCATTTTCCCGTATTAAATCTCATTTTCCATTTACCTCCCATACTTCTCATTTTTGCAGGTCCCTTTGTAACGAAAGTTCATCCTGCTCTGACCTAATGACCTTACTTAACTTAGTATCATTTGCAAAAATAGAGATGTCGCTATTTAATCCTAGCTCCAAGTCATTTATAAAAATATTAAAAAGAATAGGGCCCAGCACTGATGCCTGGGGTACTCCACTGATTACCTTTGTCCAATCTGAGTATGATCCATTTACTACTACTCGTTGCTCCCTATCTTATATAGGTTCTGATTAAAACAAAAACATCTATATCAGAGGGAGGCAACATTTCGGAGGGAATTAGGTAAGATGTTAAATCTAAAGCAATACTGCCCCCTGCAGATTCGCGACCAATCGATTGGCCACTAGCAGGGGGTGTCAATCAACCCGATCGTATCCGATCAGGCTGATTGCTGCCCGCCACCTCAGAGGTGGCGGACGAGTTAAGGAGCAGCGGTCTTAGGACCGCTGCTTCTTAACTTCTGCTTCAGGCGGACCTGAAGTGGAGTGGGTCGGAAGCAGCATTCGTTGCTTCATAAATCGACCCCATGGCGTTTACAACATCCTGATACACGTAGCTTATCTTGTGAATCCAAATCATATAGAAATTTTTTGAGGATAGATATGTTTCTGAAAGACGATAAGCTGATGTCTTTAGATATTGATGCACAAATTGCAGAGATATTTTTATCAGACCATGCTATAATTAGTTTACAAATTAAATCATTATTTAATATAGAGAAAAATCTTAATTCATTCTGCTTTCCAAACTACATGATAAACAACAAGAGGTTCTCAAATTGGTTAAGTGAAAGATAGAAATAATATTATATATTAAATAAATCATACATCAATAAAACTGAAATTTTTTGGGAGGCGGGTAAGGCTGTTCTCAGAGGCGAAATTAAAGCATGTATGATAAAAATGAAAAAGAAAAGTAAAAATAGAGAAATTCAATAGGCAAATCAACTCAAGAATATGTACAGTAGATATTTAAACAATCCAAACATAATAGCATGGAAGAGATATGCTGAGGCCAAACTTCAGAGGGAAATCTTTCTGAAAGAAAAATGTGCATTTGAGGACTTAAAGACGAAAGCCTTTTATCAGGGGTATCAGGGGATATCAGCCAAGCATCTTGCAAAAATCATTAACTTTAGAAAGAGCAACAATATGATTTGTTAATTAAAGATGGAACTAAGTACACACAAAAGCTATAGAAATTCGTATCGCTTTCTATAAGTTTTACCAAAATGTATATGCTAAGGAGCCCATAAGTGAATTGGAGAAAAATAAATTCTGGAGAAAAATTAATCTACCTAAAATATCTGGGGAAGCATTACGGCAAATCAATCTTGCTGTTACAGAAGACGAGGTTAAAACTGCCATCAAAAAAGCCAAATTTAACAAAACATTGGGTCCAGATGGTCTGTCCGCCGAATTCTATAAAATTATTAAGGAAAAGATTGTAGGCACATTAACTAATCTGTTTGATGATTATTATATTCAAAATTAAATGTACTCATCGTATTTTGCAGATTCTATAATAACAGGGGTTATCAGGGGTATCAAGGGATATCAGCCAAGCATCTTGCAAAATCATTAAGTTTAGAAAGAGCAACAATATGATTCTGTTAATTAAAGAAGGAACTAAGGGCATACAGTCGCATACTCAGGAGCTCTGGGTGATTCTAGGCAAATCAGACGATTTATATCAGATACAGATAACAAATTTGTGGAGGAACTACGGTAGACAAGAGTACTGGGTTCCAGCATTCAGAAGAACACCTTCTTTTGCTGAATTTATGACCCTGGCAACCTGACCGGGTCCGTTGAGGCCCAGGACGGCAGCCATCTTTGAGCCCTCGACTTGGAGGTAACAGCTATATCAGACCTATACCACGCGCCACTCTTTATAACATGGAGGACCTATACATATTAAGGAAGAGATTTGTAGGCACATTAACTAATATGTTTAATGATTATTATATTCAAAATGAAATGTACTCACCGTATTTTGCAGATTCGGTAATAACATTAATACGTAAAAAGGCAAACCGCCAGAAGATATGGGATCATATCGCCCCATATCCCTTCTAAGTCTACTCAGTCTTGAAAAAGGCCGGTTCCTAAGGAAGAAAAACTGGTAAACCTAATTTCATTATCAGTATTTTTCTGGAGACAATCTGCACTATTTTATTTATCTTTCACAGGATTTCCCAGGACCTTTGATAAAAACCCTAAGGACATCTGAAAAATTGGGGACATCGCATAGATTCTCATCACCAGGAATACAAGATTGTCACATTTGACTCAATTATTTGACTATTTTTTCATTTTTATATTTATTTTATATTTTCAATTGTTCCATCATTTTCATTTTTGTGTATACACGTTTAACACCATTTAGTTTTTTGTTTTTTCACCATTCAAAAGTATTTCTTCACTATTCAATACGCATTTTTTATCTCACATATTTTTTCTTCACATTGCTTCATTATTGGTTCACCCAGAAACTATTGGGGTCATTTCGGAGTCCCTTCCCCCAACTAAGGAAGAAACTAACAGTCACTAAAAACTAACAGTTACTTTATACTTGTGGACTTTTTGTCCTAACCTAGGAAAACACCAATCAAGCCAGAGTATTGGTACTGTATATAGTCAATATATTGTATTTCAAGTTTTTAGAACCACTTTTTTATTACTGTGGTTAATACTGTTTTTATTGGTTTTTATAAATATTGTACATATGGATCCATGTTTAAGATTTGATAAATTTTATTTTGTTTAATGTATTAAATGACAATTTTATTCTATATATTCTACTTTTTATATAGTAGGCGGGAGACCGTATATAATATTAACAAGTACCGTAGCCTTTAATTCTTAATTTTAAGCCTACTTACACCAATCCCTGTCATAGTCCTTGGTTAACTAGGTAACCAAATGATCAGAGCTAAAGGTACAATCATCTGGGCACTTGGTCTCTTTATTATCTCTTAGACTTAAGAAAGTGATAGGTGATCTGATACACAAAGACCATTCGGGCTTTATGCCAGGTAAAAATCTAGTACGTAACATGCTAAGGGTCCTGTTAACATTAGAATACTATTATAACAAATTACAGAATTCTAATAAGAATACAAAAGGTTACTTAGCTTTATTAACAATTGATGCGGAAAAAGGATTTGATTCTATTATTTGGGACCATACGTTCACTGCACTCAATAATTTTGGCTTCACAGGCAATCTGGTCAAGTTATTAAAATTTATATATGACAAGCCTTGTTCACAGTTTCTAGTTAACGGTGAATTATCACATTGAATCACTTTACAAAGAGGGACAAGGCAAGGGTGTCCGTGGTCACCCTTGCTTTTTAACATAGAGTTGGAACCTTTAGCAGTTTGTTTAAGGCAGGATGTAAAAGGGATTAATATGGGGAACCAAAATCTGGTAACTTCGGTGTATGCGAATGACATCATATTATTCTTACACAACACCAACATAAATATACCGAAGTGTTTAGAGATCATTAGTTGCTATAGCCAATTCTCAGGATACAAAAATAACTCAAAAAAGTCTGAGATATTATGGATAAATAAAACAGAGTTTTTCAGAGCATATGTTCAAAGAAGTAGAATGCATACATTATAGTTATAGTTTAGAATTAGAGGATTAACTCTTGATAAATATGGCTTTATATTTAAAAAGTGGAAATCCCCTGATGAGGGAGGGGAGGCCAGGGGCAGGGTGTATTGTTGGTGTGTTTTTTTCTCTCCCCTTTTCTTTTTTCTTTTTAAAATAATGCTATACAGGGAGTGCAGAATTATTAGGCAAATTAGTATTTTGACCACATCATCCTCTTTATGCATGTTGTCTTACTGCAAGCTGTATAGGCTCGAAAGCCTACTACCAATTAAGCATATTAGGTGATGTGCATCTCTGTAATGAGAAGGGGTGTGGTCTAATGACATCAACACCCTATATCAGGTGTGCATAATTATTAGGCAACTTCCTTTCCTTTGGCAAAATGGGTCAAAAGAAGGACTTGACAGGCTCAGAAAAGTAAAAAATAGTGAGATATCTTGCAGAGGGATGCAGCACTCTTAAAATTGCAAAGCTTCTGAAGCGTGATCATCGAACAATCAAGCGTTTCATTCAAAATAGTCAACAGGGTCGCAAGAAGCGTGTGGAAAAACCAAGGCGCAAAATAACTGCCCATGAACTGAGAAAAGTCAAGCGTGCAGCTGCCAAGATGCCACTTGCCACCAGTTTGGCCATATTTCAGAGCTGCAACATCACTGGAGTGCCCAAAAGCACAAGGTGTGCAATACTCAGAGACATGGCCAAGGTAAGAAAGGCTTAAAGACGACCACCACTGAACAAGACACACAAGCTGAAACGTCAAGACTGGGCCAAGAAATATCTCAAGCCTGATTTTTCTAAGGTTTTATGGACTGATGAAATGAGAGTGAGTCTTGATGGGCCAGATGGATGGGCCCGTGGCTGGATTGGTAAAGGGCAGAGAGCTCCAGTCTGACTCAGACGCCAGCAAGGTGGAGGTGGAGTAATGGTTTGGGCTGGTATCATCAAAGATGAGCTTGTGGGGCCTTTTCGGGTTGAGGATGGAGTCAAGCTCAACTCCCAGTCCTACTGCCAGTTTCTGGAAGACACCTTCTTCAAGCAGTGGTACAGGAAGAAGTCTGCATCCTTCAAGAAAAACATGATTTTCATGCAGGACAATGCTCCATCACATGCGTCCAAGTACTCCACAGCGTGGCTGGCAAGAAAGGGTATAAAAGAAGAAAATCTAATGACATGGCCTCCTTGTTCACCTGATCTGAACCCCATTGAGAACCTGTGGTCCATCATCAAATGTGAGATTTACAAGGAGGGAAAACAGTACACCTCTCTGAACAGTGTCTGGGAGGCTGTGGTTGCTGCTGCACGCAATGTTGATGGTGAACAGATCAAAACACTGACAGAATCCATGGATGGCAGGCTTTTGAGTGTCCTTGCAAAGAAAGGTGGCTATATTGGTCACTGATTTGTTTTTGTTTTGTTTTTGAATGTCAGAAATGTATATTTGTGAATGTTGAGATGTTATATTGGTTTCACTGGTAAAAATAAATAATTGAAATGGGTATATATTTGTTTTTTGTTAAGTTGCCTAATAATTATGCACAGTAATAGTCACCTGCACACACAGATATCCCCCTAAAATAGCTATAACTAAAAACAAACTAAAAACTACTTCCAAAACTATTCAGCTTTGATATTAATGAGTTTTTTGGGTTCATTGAGAACATGGTTGTTGTTCAATAATAAAATTAATCCTCAAAAATACAACTTGCCTAATAATTCTGCACTCCCTGTAATCTTGATTACTGTAAAATCATCTGTTATATTGTGATATCAAATTGTTCGTAAAGCATCCAATATATGTTTGTTGCCTGATTAGGAGCTGCATCTCCATAATCCAGGAAATTTGCTTTGAAATTATAATAAAAATTAAGTGAAAATGTGTATATATATATATATATATATATATATACTATTCACCAATATATGAAAAAAAAAAAAAAAAAACACTGAGAAACAATGGCATGCGATACTCTGATGGTAATTAGGGGTCAATTTATGAAAGCCTTCGGCAGGCTTTTCACCCCTTACGACTGCAGGTTCTCACAAGAGAACCTGCAGTCCATTTTTAACAAGCAGCGGTAATCAGACCTGCTGCTTTTCTAACCTTTCTCCACCTCTTAGCTGGCGAATTTCGATCTCCCCAGTCTTATCTGACCGGGGAGATTGACAGCTCCTGCCCGCGCATGAATGGCTGTGCATGGGCAGGGGGCGGGATTGCACGCAAGCGCAAAATAGCGATCATGTGCAATGCTTAATTCCGGCAGTGGAATTTAAATTCGCTAGAGGCGAGCTGCGGCTGACAGGGGCACGTATGTGCGTCACTGTCCACCACAACTTGATAAATCGACCCCTAAGTGCAGCAAACAATGTACAATACCCTGCTGCACCAGACCCTGTAGGACAAAGAATGTTAAAAATCAATACCGGAGGTCTTCTTAGTCTGTCAAGATAAGGCAACAGCATGAATCAGGCATGTTAGTAAAGTGGTTAGTAGCATAGCATTAGTGGTACTCCAAGGCACTATGATGTATGTTCGTAGCTTAACAACATTGTACAAGAGGCAGGCAGGTGCAAGCAAGGCACAAAATTGTCAATAGCGGAAAGGGAGCCAAACAAATGCACTTCATAAAGGGCAATTCACTTGTGCCAAACATACGTCAGTCCATGGTCCCTTTAACATCCCACTTTCCCTATGTGCAGGCAGAATCAACTGTAGCCCTGCCAGCAGTCACACACCCGGCAAAGAATAGGACTTGTCTTCCTTTCAGGAGAATATTAAAGTCCCGGACAACTTGTCATGTCTAGGCAGTGCAGATAAGTATGTTACCAGCTTTCTCTTATATATGGCCTTTGGAAAGAATGCTGAAACAGGGTATCGCTCATCACAACAGATCGCCTTTGTGTGTTTCACCCCTAAGCTCAGGGCTAAGTATATTATAACACAGTCTCTTCCTTCTAAGTAAAATGCATAAATTGCATTGGTACCTATATCTACAAGTAGCATCTGCAGTACATAAATATGTCCAAACATTAGAAACACATCCATACATCACTCTAGAGACTATGTATTTTCCCTAAGAGACCACAAATACCTATATCTCAATTATATCTAGAGCTGCAATCTACTAAAAATAATACCAAATCTGCTGTCTAGGGATTGAATTCATAAAGGAAGAATGGGACTAACAAAATGTATAAAGGGATACAAAATGTATAAAGGATTATTGAGTGCTGATTTGAGAGAGAACTGTTTAAAGGGACAGTCAACACCAGATTTTTTGTTGTTTTAAAAGATAGATAATCCCTTAATTACCAATTCCCTAGTTTTGCATAGCCAATACAGTTATAATTATACACGTTTTACCTCTGTAATAACCTTGTATCTAAGCCTCAGCAGACTGCCCCCTTATTTCAGTTCTTTTGACAGACTTGCATTTTAGCCAATCAGAGCTGTCTCCATGGTAAATTCACGAGCATGAGCTCAATGTTATCTATATGAAACATGCATTTATATTAGAGGTGGCCTTCAAGGTCTGAGAAATTATCATATGAACCTCCTGTCAGGGTTTTTTCCCTGTTTTGTTTGCCATGTGCTGCTGGCAGCCATTTTACTCACCTCTCTTGCTGACTATGGTGCATTGTGGGGGATGCTGCTCATTTCCTGCACTTCCTTTTATGGCCAGACTGGTGTGCATCATCTGTGTGAGACAGGATGCAGTCTCAGAATTGTGATGTCATCACTTATTATTTAAAGGGCCTCTGTTCAGTATGCTTTGCCTTTGTGCTGTCTCCGACCTGTTTGTGAGAGTTCCTGTGTATTACCTGGCTGTCTGACGTCCTTCCTGGTTCCTGATCCCTGGCTTGTTCCTGGCTCTGCTGTTTTCCTTGTTTCTGATTCCGGCTCGTCTGACTATTCGTTTTGGCTCCTGACTCGGCTCGTCTGACTACCAGCTCTGGTTTTGACTCCTGGCTTGTTATTTGACTTGTGGACTTTTTATTATTTTTTTGTTATTAATAAAGGTGTGATTATTTTTGCACTTCTCATCTCAATCTGATTCCTGGCACCCTGACACCTCCTAGGTTTAAGCTGCGCACATTAACCCCTTATGGATTTAATTCAGAAAATGATATCATCAATTTTTGGGAATAGAATGTTATTAAGTGAGAGCTCACTGTTTGGTAGAGCCATTTAGTGTGCCTTCATTTGTTTGTTCAATTTTATATACACCTTATGATAATATGCTGGTGTTTTATCTTTAATTATTAGAAGGTTTATATCCCCTGTTTAATGCAATCTATTATTATTATTATTTTTATCAGTTTATCTAGGGCGTAATAAACTTGAATTTAAACTATATTTTCCCTACTGATGACAGTATTTGAGTTCTAATGTATATATGTATATTTTTTGTTAGTTTGAGGTTGTCGTAAGCACCAATTAGCAATTCTCATATTAGGTCCTGCTTTAAGTCTTTATTTCTAGAGTAGTAAATGATAGGGCAGTATTATGTACATGTATTTTTTCATGAGCTAACAAATATTTAAGTATTAAATTAAAGTCTTTTTGATATAGTATAGTGTTAATACTTCTAATTCTTATAGCTTTAACTTGCAGCATTTATCAGGTTTTTTAAATCAGTTTAACCTAGCTGTTATTAAGTTGCTTCCCCTTTTTCTTGATGAATTTCACTGTATGGATACTTTATAAGTTGCTCTTATGTTAATATTTTATGTAAACTTGCCGCCCACATTTACATACCCCTCCTAATGTATATATATATATATATTTCTTTCTTATCTGATTTAATCTTGTATTTTTCTTTTGTGCCACTTATTATAGTCCAATATTTCTTCAGTGTTAAGGGTTAATAACCTGTGTTCTCTAGTAAGGGAGAAAAGGGGAAGGGTGTGTTATGTTTTAACCAATGGGGAACATTTTACCTGTGTAAATAAGGGTGACACCTGTATGAATTTATGTCTATGATTACGGCTATACCTTGCCGAAACATGTAAGACTTATTCGTCTCTCCTATCATCCCTTGATGTTACCTCCATATAATTTTTATGTAACTGGACTTGGATCCTGAATAAAGTTTGGATTTTATTAATTCAAAGTGGCGACTTTCTGGACTTATTTTTTTCAATATCTTTAGGAGGGTAAGGAGCCCTCCTGTCTTTATTGTGCCCTGCAGCCACGGGTTGTTGTATATCACCTGGGTATTATATTGTGGAGGACGGTAGTCTGGCGGTGATTGCAGTACAGAGCTGACGTCGGACCACGCTGACAGGAAGTGCCCATGCGCATAGAGGTGCAGCCTCGCGGAGGTGAAGGCACGGAACGCTGAACAGGCTAATCCGCTCGAGAACACTTGGAGCAAGACCGGCTGAATGCTGTTATTCCCCCGTCGAGCGGGTGAGTCTACTGTCCTGTGAGTAGCGAGTTCCACAACTTTTTCAGCGTTAACACACAGCTACCGCTAAGATTACCTCCACATATAGAGACTCTTCACTCCCCAGGGTTTGTTTAAATAGTATATATACAACTTTACTTTCTATACACGGCACTATCATTAACCTCCTAGGTTTAGCTTTCAACTAAGAATACCAAGAGAACAAAGCAAAATTGGTGATAAAAGTAAATTGGAAAGTTGTTTAAAATTACATGCCCTATCTGAATCATGAAAGTTTTTGGATTTGACTGTTCATTTAAAAACAACCTTTAGATGGTACCTTTAATTACATCCCTTAGTTTCAGGAGGTAGCAGACTATGTAATAGGGGCTGCTCAGTGGAAGGTTCTTATCCTCATATGTGTTGGGGTTGCCCGGAAGTGAAAGCTCTTTGGGAGGCACTCTCTCGATTTCTGGGAATGTTTTTAGAAGATGATGTGGCTTTCACTGTAGAATAGGCTCTATTGAATTATTGAATGTGCATATTAAGAAATACAGCTCCTATATAAACACATTTATCAGACTAGTGTGCACAGCCACCAGACAGTGTATTGCCAAAAATTGGAAAGTGGGAGTTGGTGGGTGGTCTGAAGTCTTAGCTAAAATTAAACATATCTACTTAATGTAAGAACAAGCAGCTTGGATACTAGGGTCAAATTTTCACAAAATTTGGTATTATTGGATTCTCAAAGGAAACTTTTAAAGAAAAAAAGATCTGAAACCTGCTAATATAAAGATCCTATTCTCAAGTAGGTAACCGGCACGCCAGATGATCTAGCTCTGTCAAAGAAATGCCAAAAGAAGTTCAGATATTCAGTGCAGTTTAAGACCTTTGCTTGCCAGAAGGTATAGTATGGTTTTATTTTAATTATTGTTTACGTTTACATTGTTTATTTCTCAACCTGTTGCCCTACTCTATAATTCATACTAATATGTAATACATATGTTAGGATCTTTATTTTATGCAATGATTAGTACGCAAATAATCATAAGGATGTGATAGCTGAAGCTGTCTAGACTGGATCCTTGTCTAGTAAACTTGATTGGTGAGAATTCTAAAATAGCCAGATCACAATAGACTGCTCCTCCATGTATTTAAGTAGCTTTAATTTCTAAGATAAATGTATTAGCCTGTAGAACATCCTGTATGTAACACTACAACTGCGAGAAAATATTATCTTGACTTTTATAATTATTTTTGAAAACTTTAATAAAAAAGAATTTCAAATAAAATGCCAGTGCTAGTCTATATTTATTTAAAACAACAAAACGTAGCTTTCTTATTACATTACTGTACTATCTTTCTGATTGTACTATATATACAAAAGTATTTACAATTATGTACAAAAACTAAGTTTAGGCTGCATGTATAAGCTGTAACGACATGTAAATATTGACTAAATGACGTAAGATCTTTACACTTGCTTCCATCCCCTCTCCAAACTGTCCCATTTTACAGAAATGAAAATTTTCCAAAAGCCAAACTATTTAGAAATCCAAGCCTTTTACTATCACAAGCAGTTTGTATAAAAGGTTTTGTACACATATTACTGCAAAAGTATGTTTAAAAAAAAAAAAAAAAAAGGAACTTTATGGAAGGAATAATTATATATTCCTTATTAATGTACTGTATATATATATAAATCCAAATGTATGAAAAAGGCACTCACTGGACATTGCTTACAGAGTCTCAAAACATTCCTTTTATACCTTGAGCAGGGGCTGTGATTGCTCAAGGTATAAAAGGAATGTTTTGAGAATCTGTAAGCAACTGCTTTTAGGTTCATACTTATGAACTGTTTTTTTTTGCCATTTGACAAAGGGGCTGCAATAGCTCCGAAACATTATGCCTTTCAATATGTTGCAATAAATGTTTTAGTTTAATGGTGCACCCTGGCAGCTGCTTACACTGTAGACCTGTGCTTATCCTTTCTGGAATTATATATACAGTATATATATATATATATATATATATATATATATATATAGTGGGTATTGAAAAGAATCACCCCCCCCCCCCTTGAAATTAATCACATTTTATTGCTTTGCAGCCTTAAATAAAGACAGACACAATTTTTGTTTATCCAGTTGTAATTACTCAGTGCAACTTATAACATCCAAGTGAAAGATATAACACCAACATGTCAGGCAAAAATAAAGACAATTCAAAAACAGAATCACTGAGTTGGAAAAAGGATCACCCCCTCCTAAAATTACTTGTAAACTCAATTCAGTGAGGCTAATCACCTTCTCAACGGCACACACACAGCCATTTGACCTTCAACTGTGATCACCTGTGGGCATATTGATTAACTCAGCATGAAAAGAGGTTTCCTGGAGCATCTCAGTCCCTGTTAGTGCAACTGAAGCAAGCAATCAGCTATGGTTGGCAAGGCACTGTCAAAAGATCTCTGGGATAATGTTGTAGACAGGCACAAGTCAGGAGATGGATACAAGAAAATATCAAAGGCTTTATCAATGCCTAGAAGAACAGTGAAGTCTATTATTAAGAAGTGGAAAGTATTTGGTACAATACAGACCCTCTCTGGATCAGGACGTTGCTCCAAACTGGATGAACGTGCCAGGAGGAAACTGGTCAGAGAGGCTACCAAGAGGTCCACAGCAACTCTGAAGCAGTTCAGGAATTTATGACAAAGAGTGGTCATTGTGTGCATGTGAGAACAATATCACAAATTATCCACAAATGTGGCTTGTATGGGAGGGTTGCAAGAAAAAATCCACTCCTCAAGAAAGGCCACATGCAGTCACGACTGAGCTTTGCCATAACACACCTAGGAGATTCTGAGGCCACATGAAAAAAGGTGCTATAGTCAGATGAGACTAAAATTTAATTATTTGGCTTCAACACCAAACAATATGTCTGGAGGAAATCCAATACAGCTCACCGTCCAAATAACACCATACCTACAGTAAAGCATGGAGGTGGTAATATCCTGTTATGGGGGGTGTTTCTCTGCACTGGAGCACTTGTCAGGATAGAAGGAATAATGGATGGGGCAAAATACCTTCAAATTCTTGAGGAAAACCTGCTGAAGTTGTCAATGGCAAAAGGTTTACCTTCCAACATGACAATGACCCAAAGCACACAACAAAAATTACCACACAGTGGTTGAAGAAAAAAAAGGTGAATGTCCTTGCATGGCCTAGTCAGAGCCCATACTTAAACCCCATTAAATATCTGTGGCATGACTTGAAGACTGCAGTCCACAAACAGTCACCATCAAATGTAATGGAACTGGAGCAGTTCTGCAAAGAAGAGTAGGCAAATATTGCACAGTCTAGATGTGCAAAGTTAGTAGAGACATATTCCAACAGACTAAAGGCTGTAATTAACCCCTTAAGGACCAAGGCCATTTTTCAATTTCTTTCCCTTAAAGACCAGGGTTATTTTTACATTTCTGCGGTGTTTGTGTTTAGCTGTAATTTTCCTCTTACTCATTTACTGTACCCACACATATTATATACCGTTTTTCTTGCCACTAAATGGACTTTCTAAAGATAACATTATTTTCATCATATCTTATAATTTATTATTAAAAAAATTATAAAATATAAGGAAAAAATGGAAAAAAACACACTTTTTCTAACTTTGACCCCCAAAACCTGTTACACATCTACAACCACCAAAAAACAACCATGCTAAATAGTTTCTAAATTTTGTCCTGAGTTTAGAAATACCCAATGTTAACTTGTTCTTTGCTTTTTTTTTTTGCAAGTTATAGGGCAATAAATACAAGTAGCACTTTGCTATTTCAAAACAACTTTTTTTCAAAATGAGGGCTAGTTACATTGGAACCCTGATATCTGTCAGGAATACCTGAATATCCCTTGACATTTTTTTTTAGAAGACATTCCAAAGTATTGATCTAGGCCCATTTTGGTATATTTCATGCCACCATTTCACCGCCAAATGCGATCAAATAAAAAAAATTGTTCAATTTTTCACAAATTTTTTCACAAACTTTAGGTTTCTCACAGAAATTATTTACAAACAACTTGTGCAATTATGGCATAAATGGTTGTAAATGCTTCTCTGGGATCCCCTTTGTTCAGAAATAGCAGACTTATATGGCTTTGGTGTTGCTTTTTGGTAATTAGAAGGCTGCTAAATGCCACTGTGCACCACACGTGTTTTATGCCCAGCAGTGAAGGGGTTAATTAGGGAGCATGTAGGGAGCTTGTAGAGTTAATTTTAGCTTTAGTGTAGTGTAGTAGACAACCTAAAGTATTGATCTAGGCCCATTTTGGTATATTTAATGCCACCATTTCACCGCCAAATGCGATCAAATTTAAAAAAAACGTAATTTTTTTCGCAATTTTAGGTTTCTCACAGAAATTATTTACAAACAACTTATGCAATTATGGCATAAATGGTTGTAAATGCTTCTCTGGGATCCCCTTTGTTCAGAAATAGCAGACATATATGGTTTTGGCGATGCTTTTTGGTAATTAGAAGGCTGCTAAATGCCGCTGCACATCACACGTGTATTATGTCTAGCAGTGAAGGGGTTAATTAAGGATCTTGTAGGGAACTTGCAGGGTTAATGTTAGCGTTAGTGTAGATATCTGCCTCCCACCTAACACATCAGACCCCCTGATCCCTCCCAAACAGCTCTCTTCCCTCCCCCACCCCACAATTGTCCCCACCATCTTAAGTACTGGCAGAAAGTCTGCCAGTACTAAAATAAAAGGTATCTTTTTTTAATTATTAATTTTTTTAAGCATATTTACATATGCTGCTGTGTAGGTTCCCCCTTAGCCCCAAACCTCCCTGATCCCCCCAAAACAGCTCTCTAACCCTCCCCCTCTACATTATTGGGAGCCATCTTGGGTACTGGCAGCTGTCTGCCAGTACCCAGTTTACAAAAAATATATATTTTTTATTTCCCTCCCCACTTTTCTGTAGTGTAGCTTCCCCCCACCAAGACTAAACCCCCACCCCCTCCCAGATCGCTTCAAGTATCTATATTAAATTTTATATCCCCCCCTCTAAATTTAAACTAAATCTGTTCCATAGTGTAATGGTTCCCACCCGCTCCCTCCCCGTGCACGCGCCCACCCGCCTCCCCCGTGCACGCGCGCGCGTCCATTCGCGCCCCCAGCGATCCCGCCCACGATCCAGCCCACCTCTCTGCACAATAATCCACCGATGGCCGCCCACCCGCCTCCCATGTCGGCTCCCACCCACCAAAGATTGCTGGCCATCGATGTCCGGTGCAGAGAGGGCCACAGAGTGGCTCTCTCTGCATCGGATGGGGTAAAATGTTATTGCAGTGATGCATCGATATCGAGGCATCACTGCAATAACCGGAAAGCGGCAGGAAGCGATCAGGATTGCTTCCAGCCGCTTTCAACCCCAACGTCGTACAGGGTACGTCGCTGGTCTTTAAAGACTAGGTTGTGTGCGACGTACCCTGTACGACGCATGTCGTTAAGGGGTTAAAGCAAAAGGTGGTTCAACAAAATACTGACACAAGGGGGTGTTCTTTTTTCCAACTCAGTGATTCTGTTTTTGAATTGTCTTTATTTTTGCCTGACATGTTGGTGTTATATCTTTCACTTGGATGTTATTCAAGGGGGGTGATTCTTTTCAATACCCACTGTGTGTGTATATATATATATATATATATATTTATATATAGGCAAAGGAATATAGAAAAAAACATCCAATCGAGGCTCCAGCCTAGAAAATTGTGAGTTTTATTAGAAAAACTTTAAAACCAACGGCATACAAGCCCATAAAGTGCAGTATCAAAGACATCCCAGCCCATAAAGTGCAGTTAGTCAAAGACATCCCAGACTAACGCGTTTCAGCTCCTTGAAGCCGTACTCATAGACCTATATATATAAAAATATGGTCATGAAAATACGATAATAACAATGTGGCAATAAAAATATAAATTCAATGTGGCACAGAACATTGCATGTAGTATATGTAGTAGATAATTCAATCATAAAATTGTGGTCTTTAAAATATATATCTGAAAACAGAAACTGGCACATCAGATTTTTTTTGTTTTGTTTTATAGCTTTTATTGTAAATTCACTTGGATCTTTATAATGATATGTAAAAAAATGGGATGATACCCCTGTGTCTTTAGATCCATCTGTAATGGTTTTTATATGTTTTTATATGTTCCCTGTAGCGTCTTTTTAGTGACCTTTTGGTGTGCCCAACATACTTTACAAAGCATTAACACTGAAATACGAATATCACATAAGCACGTTTACAGTTTAAAAAAACTATAAAAAAATGCTTTTACCATCTCTGTTTGTTGGAATATGCATATTTTGCACAAGGCTTTTATGTATTTGTGTCCAGTATATGCAACACTTTCTTCCAAATTTGAAAAACCTGTATTCAGGTGTTTATGATCATTCTTTTTTGTTGTTGCTATCATGTTTTTTAATGCATATATTATTTTTATAGGTTGTCCTTGCATAATCTGGGAGTTTAGTTTTTAAAAGAGAATGCTTTTTAAGTATATTCCAGTGGTTTTTTTTTATAAATTTTTCAAGAAACCAGGTTCTAAGATAGTTTCCTTTGCTCTTGCAGTAATAAAAAAAATCTTACTATGAAATAAATAAAGTGAGACAAATTAAACAGGTTTCTTATACAGACCCACCACTGAAAAATAGTGGTTGGAACTGATATTTTTGAGACCTACATTTCTCTTGGTTTTTTTGACAGTTTTTTGCAGTTATTACACTGATAGTATCTTATTGAATAGAATCTGTGTCCCAAACTAAGAGCTTTAAATCCCAAAAATGTTTTGATTTCACTAGTTGGTAAATGTAAAATTTTAGAGCTACATATTTTAGTGATGAACTCTAGGAATATTAAGAAGTTACAGTATTGTGATATACACACTTGTTTGGTGCCTATAATATTATCTTCCTTTCTTTCATTCTTCTAGAGATGCTATCAAATTTGCCTTTCGTGCACACCATGACATATTTTTTAACTTGGCAAGTATGTCTTCTATTGGAAATTTTAAGAAGGGAGTTTACTGTCCAAACTAAATTTGTAAAATATGCTAAACTTACTGAATATAATTATATCTTGTCACAAGACATTGTGAATACTTTTAACTTTTTATCACCTGAAAATGAAAACAGAGATTAAAGGAATTTTGCGGTTCTACACAAATAAATGATAATAATATTAAGGAAGTGCTAAGTTTAGAGCTTAGTCATATGAACAGACCAGAGAAAGGTTTATTAAATCACAATTTAGTCATACAACCCAGACTTATTTCCACTTTCATATAGATTTGTAACTCTCTGTACTATTTTTAAAACTATTGTATGTTATTATTGGCAAGCAGCCTGTCTCTCTCTTAAAGGGATAAGAAACCCAAAATGTTCCTTTTGAGATTCAGATAAATTTTAAACCATTGTTTTTTTACTCTATTATCAAATTTTCTTTGTTCTCTTGGTATCTTTTGTTGAAACCCAGGGATGTAAGCTCAGGAGTGTGCCCATTTATGTTTCTGGGATGGAAATAGTGAGTGCAAAGGTTTAGGGCGCACGTGGTAGGAGTTTTGTCTACACAGGCAAAGACATATACCCTGTTATTACTGCTTCTTAACAAAATGTTCAAGTGATGTGTTAATTAATTAATTCAATATAGCCCGAGCGCCTCACCTCTGTGTGGGCTAGGATGTAATGATCAGTATGTAATGGGATACATATGTAGCATATTTATTTAAAATATAAAATAGATAGGGGCCGTGTCCAACCACCGACTAAGATGGCTGCTGTTAGATAATGCTCCACCTTGTAGTTGCTATAAACGGCTGTTTATTCTTTCTGTGACCTGCAGATCTGACTCTTTTTGGAGGATCTGAGACTACAACAACTCAAGGATTAGATCAATCTAACCTGTTTAGACCAACGAGAACAAGCAGACCTGATTAGAGAAGGTACGCCATAGGGGCCTTGGAGCGACCTAGACCTTCTCTCACCCTCCTATATTATACTGATATCTCAGTCTAGCCAGCCATTTGTGCTGAAGATAATTTCTTCTCCTGCAATTTGATAGTTCCACAGCATATTACGTTTTAGAGTGGAATATACCTACTACGATATTACAAGCTGATAATGGAGGACATTTTAAATGCTCTAGGGCAAATCCTAACGGATTTTGAAAATAACTTTTGCGCCATGCTACAGGAGTTATCTACACCTCAGCTGACTAGCAATTGTGCCACGGAGCCTAGTTTGGAAGTCTATGCTCCCGACGCAAGCCTCCAGCAACGTTCGATTAAGCCACTGCAATGTGTGGAGCTGCTATCATTCCCAGATCGAGGGCTCTATGGTACATGCCTTGCAGTAGACTACCGAGAGCAACGGGTGCTTATTCAACATGAGAGAGGGGGGCGCCGATTGAGCGCACTTTTGTCAGACACGGAGCTTCTGCCTATCAATACTGTGTTCACACCATGGAGAGAGAACCCTATTAAACAACGTGGCCCTGTTGCTTGTGCATACATGTGGGGACTGGTAGCTGTTGACTCCAAGCTCATCGAAAGGGAGGAAGATTTGTGCTCACTATTCGATGCCTATTCTACGATCAGTAACTGGGGTGCAATTGTGTGGCAGACATGGATACCTGGTAATAAAGAGTACCGATACCGTGAAGCAAGTATTTTAGTAGCCCTTGGATGTTATTTGTTAAAGGCTGGTATCGGTTGACTATTGATCATGTTCATAAGAATGGGATGTGTGCTGTAGCTTTCCCACTCGTAGTGTGACAAACGAGCAGTAAATGACATTTGCTCTATGATAATTGTGCACACACTTTAACTGTAGTTCTCTCTGTAACAGCGGATCCCTCGTTATTTCAAGCAAGCGTTATCACTGTTCTGCCTGCATATGTTTATTTTCTTTCATTTTCTTTTTTTACCTAGGTTTGCAGAGTATTTTCTTTTTTCCTTTTCAGCTTATTGGACTATATTTTGATTAACATGTAAACTACTGATGTGCTTCCATGCCAATAATATGCATTTGCCCTATGTTTCCCTATTGGTTTCTCTAATTTTTGTCCCCCTCTGGTAATTCATGAGGATTGGAACCAGTTATTTACCCTAAGATACATAATTTTAGCTACTCTTAATATATTAGAGCCACTCTGTCGCTTACTAATTAATAGCTGCTTAGCCGCGGCAACTGTACTTCTAGGATTATATATATAGAGTGACATTAAACAGTTCAACCTGCGTATGTATTGAGCCCTATCTGAGATGCTGAGGGAACATTTAATAGTAAGCTTTCCTGTATTGGCATATACCTGAGATATGTAAGACAGAGGTGGCATACTGTAATTTATGTCTGTCCCTATAGGGAACTAGAGATTTACTGTAAAAATATCTTTTGTCGTAGTATAGAGTCCATAGAATATTTCATAGAAAGACAAGTTACGGATTCTCATACTGGCCACTAGAGGGGAGTAAAGGATTGGTTACAGTTAGTTCTGTTTTAGATGGAAAGGTTTATAGCTTTTATGTATTAAGCCACCATATTTCTGCTAAGCCCACCAGCTATCCTACAAAAATGGTAGTAACACTCCTGTCAGGTTGTTATACTCAGTTAAAGTGCTCCTGCTTGCTTGGAAATCGGAGAGAACTGTAGTTTATTGGCTCTTAGCCCGCTCCAGTAGATTTGCCCTAGTATATCTGTATTTCTGTTGAGTCTAACTCCACTCCCCCCCCCTAAATCTTCGTTTATTCATATAAACAGTGGAACGCAGATTCCCTGAGACCTTTTCCCTATTTTTACATGAAAACAAAATTGCTTGATTTGATTTAAAAAACTTTCTTCCTTTCCCCAATTTTTTATAGTTGGATAACCTATAAGTTATGGAAGGATATCTCCCTTTCCCCAATTTTTTATAGTTGGATAACCTATAAGTTATGGAAGGATATCTCCCTTTCCCCAATTTTTTATAGTTGGATAACCTATAAGTTATGGAAAGATATGATATGGTTAAGTTAAAGCTATTCAAATGATATTTCATAGTCTTAAAAGAGATCTTATAGCCTTTTTATACTCCATAACTTAGAAGAATAATACATGTTATTGTAGCTAGTGTTATCTAGATTTATGGGTAGATATAGTCATGGGGACCCGAAAGGGGTCCTATATATTAAAATTCTAAAATATGAGGTTAGTTTATATACCCATCAACTACATAGATACGATTCTATTGCTAGCACTATTCTGGTACCTTAGTTTGTTATTCCTAATATCTATTGCACTGCAAACTACTGTTTATATCTTATATGACTGATGTAATATGCTTTATGATTGAACATTTTCGTCTATTATTGTAATCTGTCCCCATAGGTTGGGGTCCTATTTTTGTGGTTGTGTTATATTGAACTATTTTGTCTTGTTTTTCCTCAATAAAAATATAACTGTTAAAAAAATATATAAAATAGATATAAGTACAAATATTAAGAGTTTAAAACAATACACAATATGAAACAGTAACAGACTGTTAAAATTATTCAACCAGTTACAGGCGAATTAACATGGATCCATGCATACAATAACAATGTTGTTACACATACATAAACAGTCAGTAATTACTAATATATACACAGTTTCACATATAAATTAACTATATGTTAAAGTTGTACTAAACCACCTTCGTGGCTTTCCAATGTGGTATAAGGCCCCTTCTGGGGTCTCCACAGTGGTGTTGTAAATTCTCCAAGAGTTTTTGTGGGTGGTCAGAAGTGACCAAATCAATCAATATACTGAGTGTTATTTATAATCCCAAAGTAGGTGATACTTCCAACGTGGGAGTCCCAGAGGGTACCCCTAAAAGTACCAATTGTTTTGTGTTAGAGATGACTCCACACTGATAGTGGTGTATAGTGAAAATTAGTGTGATAAATGTCAAATTCTTCAACCAAAGATGAACAACTGAAAAAAAGATGAACAAGTGGAAAAATTGAACAACTGAAAAATTGAGCAATTGAGGAATACGTTTGTACTAAAAATACCAGTGGAAAAGTGAAAAAAGTCAGATTGAAAATTTAAAATAAAAATGAAAATAAAAATAAAAATACACATTCAAAGTGATGGTGACTGCGAAAAGTTGAAAAATTAAATCACTTAAATCCCAAATAGACATGTGCAATTAGGTTCGGATCGATTCAGAAATTCGGAAAATTCGGATCGATCCGAATTTCCGAATTAAAATACTGCCGAATTTACTGAATAAATCCAAATTAGTTCGGATTTATTCGGTAAATTCGGATGGCTATGGATTACACTAGTATTGTACAGTATATTAGGTTATATCATTCTGCTATGGGTTACACCTAATATACAGTACATAATACTAGTCTAATACACAGCACACATACCGAAATTCCGAATTTCCGAACCGAATCGAACCGAATCCAGCCGAATTTTTTCGAATCCGAATGAATCCGAAACGAATCCGAAACGAATTCATTCAGTTTTCCGAATTTAAATCGATCCAAAACGAAATTCGAAAAACTCCGAATCGATCCGAACCGAAACGAAACAAATTTTTCGATCATGCACATATCTAATCCCAAATATGAAGATTAAAGTCTGCAGAGTTAATGCTGCAACCAAAAATAGACAGCCAGATTTTCTAGAGATTGTCCTGCTCCTAGGTGAATCCGTCTGTGAAAGATAATGAATATGGTGTAGTACGTTCACTATAAGTATCTGTTTAAGAATAAGGCTTACCAGGTGCTTGGTCAACGTGTTTCGGCCTCTCAAAGGCCTTTCTCAAGACTGGTTTGTTGTATATGCTGGTGGCCTTTTATACCTAATTTCTGATTCCAATTGTTTGCATTATGGTGTCAGAGGTTAATGAAATTGGAAGTGCCATTAGTTTTGTTTTTTTAAAAACAGTGTAATCTCCTCTACCTACTTAAAAATAAGATGAGAGATAAAATGCTATATAGCAGATATATGCACTTTGTTGTGTATAACAAGGTATCTTTTCAATCATTGTTTATGGTGTTATCACTTTCTTAGTAGTGATGTCACATCCGGTCTTGGTTTCTTTTTTCAAAACCATTTTTTCATTTCTCTAATCTTTATTTTGGTAAGAAGGTTGTTAGTAAGATGTTGGTAAGGAGGTTGTTACTAAGATAATAATAAGATGTTACATCCTTCCCTATTATGTATCTGATATCCATATATGATTTATTTACTCTTGCTGATTTTCAGCTCTTCTGACGTCACCACTATAGTTCACTAATGGTGAGTATGTGTTTCCAGCTTGTATCCGTTATGTGTTATATTGACATCTATTGCTTCTAACTGTTTATGGGCAAAAGTTCCCTGTCGTAGTAATATTGTCAATTTGAAATACATACGTTGTTCTACATCTGGTGTCTATACGTGGTTTATTTACTTGTGACAGTTTTTGGCTCTTCTAATTGGCTATGACATCACCACTATAATTCATTAGCAGTGGGTGTGTATTTCCAGCCTTTATTCATTTTATGTTATATTTACATCTAATTTTGATTGGATATGGACAAGGATTCTCTGTCAGATTAGTATTGTCAGTGTAATATACATATAGTGTTCTGGTGTGTGGAGATTATATTTGAGGCTGTAATACCTTTTGAGATAAGGGGTTCCATTCTCAAGATATAATTGAATATTATTTGGGCTCCATGTACTAAGCCGTCAATTCATCCGTCATTGTAGACGCGGCTAAACTTGCCATTACTCGCCGCGGGCGAAATGGTGTCCGCTGTTGCTATGTACTAATAATCCCACAATAAATATACACGTCTAGCCCGCCGCGAGCAGTGGCGGAATATTGATAAATTTGACGCCTCGCTTGCCGCGACTAAGCTGATGTACTTAACTTTCAGTTGAATTGTCTGGCCAATTGTTAACACGTGACATGCAAGGTGTCACGAACGTCATAGTAGTCGCGGGAATAGAATTTTGTTCCTATAAAAGTACAAGTTTTGTAAACAACTTTATTATTGTTCCAAAATTTTTGGAGAGTGATTACAGAGTGTTATTTTTTGTGATCTTTATTTACAAATTCGATATGGCTTCATCTGGATCTGAAACCGCTTCAAAATCCAAGAATCCTCACTTTTCTCATCAGCAAAACGTTGTTTTGATTGACATGATTATTGACTCTTATGATTATTTGTTTGGATGTTGTGTCAAACAGACAAATTTTTCTAGGAGGAAGCAGAACTGGCAAAGGATCAGCGATGCTGTTAGTGCCCAGGGTCCAGGAAAAAAGGATGTCGATCAGCTGAAGAAGCGTTACAACGACATTAAACGTTTTGCCAAAGCTAAATTGGCCAGAGAAAAAAATTCGGCACGTGCTACCGGAGGTGGACCAGCATATGTGGCAGACCTCAATGATTATGAGCAGAAGCTTGTTCAGCGTCTGGGACCAGAGATCATAACTGGCATAACGGATGATTGGGACAGTGATTTAAGAGGTAAATGTACTACATAATTGAAGCAAAAATGTTTGTTAAATTATGATAGCTCATTGTCTCCAATATATATTCCTTAAAAATAACATGATCTGACTTCTTACGCTTCCGTATCTGAATCCATATAGGCCATTTAGGCCCCAAATACTGTAATCATTTAAGGGATTGTACAATAATAGGGTTGTTATACTGCCTTTTTTTTATAGCTATAACGGAAATATACATTTGTTGATTATAAATATAGTGATCCCTAAAGATAACACCCATGTGTTCATTTACAAACCAGTATTGCATAGAAATTCCTTAAAGAGATAATGACAATAGAAATAATGTATTTTGAAATTATTACAAAAATATACAGGGAGTGCAGAATTATTAGGCAAATTAGTATTTTGACCACATCATCCTCTTTATGCATGTTGTCTTACTCCAAGCTGTATAGGTTCGAAAGCCTACTACCAATTAAGCATATTAGGTGATGTGCATCTCTGTAATGAGAAGGGGTGTGGTCTAATGACATCAACACCCTATATCAGGTGTGCATAATTATTAGGCAACTTCCTTTCCTTTGGCAAAATGGGTCAAAAGAAGGACTTGACAGGCTCAGAAAAGTCAAAAATAGTGAGATATCTTGCAGAGGGATGCAGCTCTCTTAAAATTGCAAAGCTTCTGAAGCGTGATCATCGAACAATCAAGCGTTTCATTCAAAATAGTCAACAGGGTCGCAAGAAGCGTGTGGAAAAACCAAGGCGCAAAATAACTGCCCATGAACTGAGAAAAGTCAAGCGTGCAGCTGCCAAGATGCCACTTGCCACCAGTTTGGCCATATTTCAGAGCTGCAACATCACTGGAGTGCCCAAAAGCACAAGGTGTGCAATACTCAGAGACATGGCCAAGGTAAGAAAGGCTGAAAGACGACCACCACTGAACAAGACACACAAGCTGAAATGTCAAGACTGGGCCAAGAAATATCTCAAGACTGATTTTTCTAAGGTTTTATGGACTGATGAAATGAGAGTGAGTCTTGATGGGCCAGATGGATGGGCCCGTGGCTGGATTGGTAAAGGGCAGAGAGCTCCAGTCCGACTCAGACGCCAGCAAGGTGGAGGTGGAGTACTGGTTTGGGCTGGTATCATCAAAGATGAGCTTGTGGGGCCTTTCGGGTTGAGGATGGAGTCAAGCTCAACTCCCAGTCCTACTGCCAGTTTCTGGAAGACACCTTCTTCAAGCAGTGGTACAGGAAGAAGTCTGCATCCTTCAAGAAAAACATGATTTTCATGCAGGACAATGCTCCATCACACGCGTCCAAGTACTCCACAGCGTGGCTGGCAAGAAAGGGTATAAAAGAAGAAAATCTAATGACATGGCCTCCTTGTTCACCTGATCTGAACCCCATTGAGAACCTGTGGTCCATCATCAAATGTGAGATTTACAAGGAGGGAAAACAGTACACCTCTCTGAACAGTGTCTGGGAGGCTGTGGTTGCTGCTGCACACAATGTTGATGGTGAACAGATCAAAACACTGACAGAATCCATGGATGGCAGGCTTTTGAGTGTCCTTGCAAAGAAAGGTGGCTATATTGGTCACTGATTTGTTTTTGTTTTGTTTTTGAATGTCAGAAATGTATATTTGTGAATGTTGAGATGTTATATTGGTTTCACTGGTAAAAATAAATAATTGAAATGGGTATATATTTGTTTTTTGTTAAGTTGCCTAATAATTATGCACAGTAATAGTCACCTGCACACACAGATATCCCCCTAAAATAGCTAAAACTAAAAACAAACTAAAAACTACTTCCAAAAATATTCAGCTTTGATATTAATGAGTTTTTTGGGTTCATTGAGAACATGGTTGTTGTTCAATAATAAAATTAATCCTCAAAAATACAACTTGCCTAATAATTCTGCACTCCCTGTAGATGTTGTGTAACATGGTATGTTCGACAATAATCATGAGACTGACTCCAGATCACATGCCTTCTTAAATCTCTGCTCTATTGACATCCATCTAGCGTTATTTGAGTATAGAATATTATTTTTAACATTTTTCAATATCAGAATATATAATTGTTCTCCGCTTTCTAAACATATACTTTTTTCAGACATAGCTATGCACATAGTTGACGCAGTCATATGACCCATCTATGTGCATCAACCAATGATCATTTACTTTGCCTGTATAGATTTGCTTTTCATCAAAGTATATCAATCCAATGAAGCCAAAAACATAATACAATTAAATATTTTTGAAAAAGCATTTTCTTATGAGATTTCGAAAGGAAACTTCATTTGTTCATGTCCCTTTAAAGGGCCACTAAACCCAAAATCTTTCTTTCATGATTCAGATAGAGAATAGAAAGTTAAACAGCATTACAATTTACTTCCATTATTTATTTTGCTTCATTTTCTAGATATTCTTAGTTGAAGAAAAAGCAATGCATATGGTGAGCCAATCACATGAGGCTTCTTTGTGCAGCAACCAATCAGCAGCTAGCGATCATATCTAGATATGCTTTTCATCAAAGAATATCAAGAGAATAAAACAAATGAGATAATATAAGTAAATTAGAAAGATGTTTATAATTGCATTTTCTTTCTAAATCATAAAAGAAAAAATGTGGGTGGCATGTCCCTTTAATGATTGAGCCTTCATTCACTGCTGTGATTATATTATTATTAACACTTTTAGCTTTCAGTTTAAACTAGAAATAACAATAAAAATAAAGTATTAATTTTTTTTTTTTTAAAGCAACACCAACAACACAAGCAGAGCCTGTGAGGAGTAACAACGAAAGGCCCACTTGTTCTACTTCGTCTTCTGCTGTTTCCAGACCACCCAGTGCAGCTGTTTCCAGACCTTCGGCCAGTTTTTCACATGGCCAATTCATACGCTCCACATCTAATGTTACACACACTACTTCATCGGCGGACACACTTCCTGATGTAAGGACCAGCACTCCAGAAACTGGTGTTGGCAGAGCAACTGGTAAGTAATTTACTAATTTAATCAATAATTTAAATGTTCTGTGTTTTATCTCTTATCTATCAAATTTATTTATTTTTTTTTTGTAAAAAAAAAAGTAAAATGTCATTATTGACATAATCGAGTTCGAGATCTTTTACAGATGGAATGGAATTTGAAAGAATTAGATTCATGAAAGGGACACTGTACAAATTATTTTAAATGAGGATTCATGTAGAGTATGCACGCAATTGTAAGCAACTTTATAATGGGTTTAAATGTTATCATTATTTTCTTTTTGAGAATTGATCATAGTATTACATTAGAAAGTTGATTGAAATTCCATGCTATATATCTTATTCTAAAAAATATTATTTTTGGTTCAGTGTCCAGTTAATTGCAAAGTACATTTTAATTAATAATTTTACTAATAGAAATTTAACTGAATGTAATAGCGTTTGAATATATGGTTACATTGCCTAAAATTTTTTTTTCATTTTATTTATTTTTTTATAGGTGATTTGGGACGTCTTTTCCAGAGATTGACTGGACATTCATCTCCATTATTTGATGGTGTTGATATGTATTAAAATTTATTTTGGTTTACAATTGTTATTTTGTTTCTAAACATTTTCTTTGTTTCAGATGTGTTTATATGTATTAAAATTTACTTTGGTTTACAATTGTTAATATATAATGTTTAAAGATTGAAATTTTGTAATAAAATAATTTATTTGCCATTATTTTCTATATGCCACTATTCTTTTAACAAATCTTGAATGGAAAAAGATATTATTAAGGATAAGAAAATAAGTGTTAGAGTAAGCCCTTAAGGTATTTATTGGAATATGGGACAACCTAGTAGCTGTTAAAAATTGAGGTTAGAATAAAACAAAGCAAATTAGCAAGTCTTTTTTAACTCAAAAATCCTATCTGATAACATAAAGCACTTTGGAATATACTGTCGCTTGTTACAGCTACAATTCAATGACACAATACAATGAATTAGCATCAGCTATGGAGGGATTACATTACACTAATCACATTATGTAAAAGAGTGAGAGCAGCTGTAGACACTAGTGTGATGTCACAAAGACAATGTATTACCTATAATATATTGTCTCTAATAACTTTGATCATAAACTTTATTGATTTGAAACCTTTGATAATTGAAGAGCAACAACTGTTATGTATTTAACTGTTTATCATGAGTGATTTTTAATAACCTTAATTCTTAAAAAAAAAGTAGAAGACAAGTTAATAAAGAAAGTTTTTTATTGATCAACCGAAACTTTAATCTTCAAAATATTGTTCTGAAACCATGTCCCTTGTTGCCATACCACGCCTATTAGCTTGGTCTACACATATTTCTTCTGGTAAATCATCAGCATCTATTGGATCTTCATCTTCTAATGGACAGCCTCTTTTAATTGCTATATTGTGCAGTATGCAGCAAACCAATATCATTTTTGCAACTTTCTCTGGTGCATACTGCATAGCACCACCAGAACGATCAAGACATCGAAACCGCATTTTCAAAAGACCGAAAGTCCTCTCAATAACCCCCCTGGTAGATCAGTGAGCTTCATTGAAACGTACTTGACTTCTGGTCTGTGGGTTGTTATAGGGAGTCAACAGCCATTCTGTACATGAGTACCCTCCATCTCCTAATAGAAGATATAATAAATATAAATATTAATATAAGAATTATTATAAAGATTGAGAACTATACAATACAAATTTAAAGTATACAGATTACAGTCGACAAATTGGGCGCAATTTTTGTACATTGAAATGAGAGACAAATTAGACGCCAGTTATGCTTACCTAGAAGCCATCCTTCAGGCATATTTCCGTCCTCGAACTTCCGGTATAACCCAGTCTGCCTTAAGATGTAAGAATCATGACAGGAGCCAGAAAAGTTAGAACGGACACTGATAATCCTCATGTTGGGGTTACAGACCATCTGGACATTCAAGGAATGGAAATGCTTTCTATTCCTATAGATCTCCTCACGAGCTTGAAGTGGTCTTACAGCAACATGGGTACAGTCTATGGCACCTAGGACATTGGGCATCCCAGCCATCCTATAGAAATTTGACTTGATAGATTGCCATTCTTCAGGGGTAGATGGCAAACAAACATATCGATGAAAAATAACCATCATAGCCCCAATGACTTTGGATAAGTGGCGTGAAAAAGCAGATTGACTCATTCCAATAATGACGCTAGAAACAGCCTGAAAGGAGCCTGTTGCCATAAAATGCAATGCAGCTAATAGTTTCAGAAGTCCCGGAATAGCTTGTGAACGAGCCGTCATCGGCTCCAAATGATCTTCAATCTCTCGATACAGGTGTAATATGGATTCACGATTAAGCCGGAATCTTTGTATGATCTCTCGGTCAGAAAGGCCGTGCAAACCAACCCGTGGAAGGAATACACAGGGGACACGAACTCTCCTTCTTCTAACCATACGATTAGCGACATTTCCAGTATTCTGTCTTCTAGCCCGGATTTGCATCACACGGAGAATAAACAAATACAGAATTCTCTCCATAGCTGCTGAAATGAACAATGTAAGTACAATGCTGATATTACTGCCTTTTATATATGTCTAGACTGGCGTCTAGATTGACTTTCCTATTGTTTTGTACCTTGCCCGCCACCTAAAAGGTGGCGAGGCAAAAATAACGAGGTGGGGGCGGAGATTGATGCGAGCGGACAAATAGATTTTTTAGTACATTCGTTTTTGGCAAGTTGGTGGTCAAATGTGTCTAATTACAGTGAAAAATGGAGAGGTAGCGAGGTTTGGCGGATAAGTACGCTCGCAATTTTAAAGATGCGAGTTTTAACATAGTTGACGGCTTTGTACATATCAGTTTGCGAGTTTTGACGCGAGATTTGTTGCGGGTAGCTCGCTGACTGCTTAGTACATGGAGCCCCAAGTGTTACATTGTTAGATAATACCATTTAATTATCTATTATCTATACATGCATTTTTTCTTTTTGCAAATTATTGGCTCTTCACTGTTATGTGTATGCTAGCGGTGGATGTATATTTCCAGCCTATGTCATTTCTACCTGCTACATCTGATTAGATATGGGTAAAAGTTTTTTCTCCTGTTATACTATTATCAGTTTATATTCTTGGCAGTTTTAGTATATGGTGATGATCTAATGTGGAGAAACTATGGTGTCTTTTGAAGTGGGGGATTCCGATCTCAGGATGTTGATGAGTAATATTCCAAATGATGTATTATGAAACAGTGCCGCTAATATATATCTAATGTTTATAGGAATTTTTATTATTGCCGATTTTCGGCTCTTGTGATTGGCTGTAACATCACCCCTATGTTTACACTAGCAATGGGTGTGTGTTTCCAGCCCACAATCGATATTGCTTCTAAATCTCCTGCATCTGATTGGATATGGGTAGAAGTTTCCATCTTCTGTCATAATATTGTTAACAGTGTAATATCCATACAGTGTTCTAATGTTAAAAGAAAAGTGGTGGGTATATACAGATAGATATGTAAGGACTTTTTTTCAATTTGAGAACGGTTAGCTCTCATCAATTTTCCATCTCTTGCGATGTCGTTATCTTTCTAGGCAAGTATATTCATAATATCTATGGGTAGAGTGAGTTAAACTCCCTCTTCTAAAAGTGTAAATCCTGGATTACTTAATGTTCTAGGCTTCCTTCTCGAACATGTTCTATAATCTACGTTCCTGAAATACTAGTAGTCTAAACTTGCTTGCCTGGGTAAAGCCCTGGGTCATAAGTGACAAGCAGACTCTAATCTAGGAACTCTATATTTGTAGGATGTGGGAACTTACGAAAAGGCAGATGGTTAAGAAATATGTGCTAGTTTGAATAAATATCTTAAGCTAGATGTCTGTCATATTTGAAAAATGGCAAAATAAAGAATAATGGCATAATAAAGAAAAAAGGAGGATGAAGTGTCATTGAGTTAGATGATCACACTGTGATTTGGTGGAGTGCAGGTGGGAACTACCTCTAAAGTATGATGTCTATCTTCCTAGGTTAGAGATGGTTACTGCAAAATGGTATAGGTCGATGTCTGCGAAATAACCATTCTAGTGCACAATCTCACTCTAGGCGAAGACTTACCCCTTAGTGGGTACTTAGACTAAATTTAAAACCTCAAATTTATAATACAAATATTTATAATACAAAATGAAGTGTATCTATTCACCCTTTTAGGCATCTGGGTTTGGGAGTACATGGAGGAAGTTGTAACTTCTTCCTAGTCGGAGCTTTTCCTCTCAAGGGTAGCTTAGGTAACATTATTTAGTTTGGAGTGTGTCGCCCTGGAACTGATTTCTGTCTAGAAAAAACATATCCTATGTGTAATAGTAAAGGTAGAGATTTGAGGGGATGGGAGCAAATATTAGGATAAGTCGTCTGTCTTGTTTTTGAGCATTGTCCTTATGTGATTAAGATAGAAGGAGTTTGTAGAGGAAGTAGATAGAACCAGGGGTGAGAGGAATTTTCTTGTCTCCTCTTATGTATCAGTCTTTTGATTAGCTCAATCATATATCCTCATGGGAACTACGGTAGTAGGATTAAACATGTGTCCATGAAGTATAGACCAGGCTTAGTCTTTTAAGATGGTGGGTTTAAAATCTTATTGCCATAAGTCATACGTTCAGATTTAGGAGGTGTGTCAGGTCCTCTTTGTTGTTATGGCCCTTGGGGTATAGGCAGTCGAGTTGAAATATCCATTTGGATTCTGCTGTCAGTAATTTCTTTTCATGGTTGCCGCCTCTCCAGTTCTTGTTTATTTTTTGGATCCCCATGTATTTCAGACTTTTAACATTCCCCTGATGTTTTGTAGAGAAGTGTCTATACAGAGCGGTTTCCATGTTCCGTTTTTCAATCAGCAGTAGATGTTCTCGCATTCTGTCTCTTAGCTGTCTCAATGTTTGTCCTATGTATTGTAGGCCACACGGACATTGTAGCATATATACCACACCTTTATCCTGGCATCTGATGAGATCATTGATCTTATATTCTTCTTTTGAATTGTTAGACTGGAATTTCCCAGACTTAATTCCACACTTACATGCTTTGCACGTGTGGCAGGGGAAGAAGCCCGTGATCTTTTTTCCAATTACATCTTTGACTCCCATTTTTGCTTTCCTATGTATACTAGGTGCTATTCTGTTCCTCAGGTTATCTGTTTTCCTGTAAATAAACCTGGGTCTTGTGGGTAGTCTTTCCCCTATAACATCATCCTCTTTTAGTAGGGGCCAATGCAATATATCTCACTATATTCCGTTATTAGTGGAACCTCAAGGACTTCTTCAATTCCTTTTAAGTTCTTGTTTTTATATTTGGTTTGTTCTTGTCTCTAAATTTTTCTTACTTCCTCTACTGTTTGGTCTATTTTTATCTCATCATACCCTCTGTCAAGGAATTTAGTTTTGATTATCTTTGCTTGTTCTCCCCATTTTATTGGGTTTGAACAGTTCTTCTTCATCCTCAGTAGTTGCCCCTTTGGGATGTTGTCCTTCCATCTTGTGTGGTGGCAACTTGTTCTATGTATGTAATTGTTGCTGTCGACCTCTTTAAAGTAGGTCAACATTTCCAGTTCCCCATTTTTCACTTCCAACCTCAAATCCAAAAAGGTCACTTCTGTGCGACTCCATTCATATGTGAATTTTAGATTCACTATGTTGTTTTTCATGACCTGTATTGTGTATTCCAAGTCTTCCACTGTCCCCTTCCATATGATGATTATATCATCTATGTAGCGGTGATAGAGGACCAGGTCCGCACTCCTGGGCAGGCTTCCAAGAAAATGCACTCCCATTTCCCCATATAGAGGTTCGCGTAACTTGGCGAGAACCTGGTCCCCATCACCGTCCTGCATATCTGTCTATAGAATTTTCCCTCATCACAGAAATAATTGTGAGTGAGGATGTATTCTATACTGTCCAGGATGAATTCGCCCTGCACTTGGGGCACTTCTGTATCTTCTTGTATAAAGAAACTGACTGCTTCTAGGCCTTCCTTATGTGGAATGCTTGTATACAACTTTCGAGGTAGTTCCCACCTGCACTCCACCTAATCACAGTGTGATCATCTAATTCAGTGACACTTCATCCTCCTTTTTTATTTATTATGCCATTGTTCTTTATTATGCCATTTTTCATATATGACAGACATCTAGCTTAAGATATTTATTCGAGATAGCACATATTTCTTAACCATCTGCCTTATTGTAAGTTACCACATCCTACAAATATAGAGTTCCTAGATTAGAGTCTGCTTGTCACTTATGACCCAGGGCTTTACCCAGGCAAGCAAGTTTAGACTACTAGTATTTCAGGAACGTAGATTATAGCACATAAGAAGGAAGCCTAGAGCATTAAGTAATCCAGGATTTACACTTTTAGAGGAGGGAGTTTAACTCACTCTACCCATAGACATTATGAATACACTTGCCTAGAAAGATAACGACATCGCAAGAGATGGAAAATTGATGAGAGCTAACCGTTCTCAAATTGAAAAAAAGTCCTTACATATCTATCTATATATACCCACCACTTATCTTTTAACATTAGAACACTGTATGGATATTACACTGTCAACAATATTATGACAGAAGATGGGAACTTCTACCCATATTCAATCAAATGCAGGAGATTTAGAAGCAATATCGAGTGTGGGCTGGAAACACACACCCATTGCTAGTGTAAACATAGGGGTGATTTTACAGCCAATCACAAGAGCCGAAAATCGGCAATAATAAACAATTCCTATAAACATTAGATATATATTAGCGGCACAGTTTTATAATACAGCATTTGGAATATTACTCATCAACATCCTGAGATCGGAACCCCCACTTCAAAAGACATCATAGTTTCTCCACATTAGATCATCACCATATACTAAAACTGCCAGTACTATAAACTGATAATAGTATAACAGGAGAAGAAACTTTTACCCATACCTAATCAGATGTAGCAGGTAGAAATGGCATAGGCTAGAAATATACACCCACAGATAGCATACACATAACAGTGACGTCATAGCCAATCAAAAGAGCCAATAATCTGCAAAAAGAAAAAATGCATGTATAGACATTAGATAATTAAATGGTATTATCTAACAATGTAACACTTGGAATAATATTCAATTATATCTTGAGACTGGAACCCGACAATACTAATCTGACAGAGAATCCTTGTCCATATCCAATCAAAATTAGATGTAAATATTACATCCAATGAATAAAGGCTGGAAATACACACCCACCGCTAGTGAATTATAGTGGTGACGTCACAGCCAATTAGAAGAGCCAAAAACCGGCACAAGTAAATAAACCACATATAGACACAAGACGTAGAACAACGTATGTATATCAAATTGACAATATTACTACGACAGGGAACTTTTGCCCATACACAGTTAGAAGCAATAGATGTCAATATAACACATAACGGATACAAGCTGGAAACACACACTCACCGTTAGTGAACTAAAGTGGTGATGTCACAGCCAATCAGAAGAGCCGAAAATTGTCAAGAGTAAATAAATCATATATGGATATCAGATACATAAAAGGGAAGGATGTAACATCTTATTATCATCTTAGTAACAACCTCCTTACCAACATCTTACTAACAACCTTCTTACCAAAATAAAGATTAGAGAAATAAAAAAAACGGTTTTGAAAAAAGAAACCAAGACCGGATGTGACATCACTACTAAGAAAGTGATAACACCATAAACAATGATTGAAAAGATACCTCGTTATACACAACAAAGTGCATATATCTGCTATATAGCATTTTATCTCTCATCTTATTTTTATGTAAGTAGAGGAGATTACACTGTTTTAAAAAAAAAAAAAACTAATGGCACTTCCGGTTTCATTAACCTCTGACCCCATAATGCAAACAATTGGAATCAGAAATTAGGTATAAAAGGCCACCAGCACATACAACAAACCAGTCTTGAGAAAGGCCTTTGAGAGGTCAAAACGCGTTGACCAAGCACCTGGTAAGCCTTATTCTTATACACATATTTATATGTGAACGTACTACACCATATTCATTATCTTTCACAGATGGATTCACCTAGGAGCAGGACAGTCTTCAGAAAATCTGGCTATCTATTTTTGGTTGCAGCATTAACTCTGCACACTTTAATCTTCATATTTGGGATTTAAGTGATTTCATTTTTCAATTTTTCGCAGTCACCATCACTTTGTATTTTTATTTTTATTTTCATTTTTATCTTCATTTTTATTTTTTATTTTCAATCTGACTTTTTTCACATTTCCATTGGTATTTTTAGTACAAACGTATTCCTCAATTGCTCAATTTTTCAATTGTTCAATTTTTCCACTTGTTCATCTTTTTTTCACATGGCTGATTGGAACAGCCAATAGAATGCCAGCTCAATCCTATTGGCTGATTGCATCAGCCAATAGGAATTTTTCTACCTTAATTCCGATTGGCTGATAGAATTCTATCAGCCAATAAGAATTGAAGGGACGCAATCTTGGATGGCGTTATATAAAGGAACCTTCATTCAGTCATCGGCCGTCGTTAGAAGAGGATGCTCCGAGTCGGATGTCTTGAAGATGGACCCGCTACGCGCCGGATGGATGAAGATAGAAGATGCCGTCTGGATGAAGACTTCTGCCCGTCTGGAGGTCCACTTCTGCCCGGTTGGGTGAAGACTTCTGCCCGTCTGTAGGTCCACTTCTGCCCAGTTGGGTGAAGACGTCTCACGGAAGGGTGATCTTCAAGGGGTTAGTGTTAGGGTTTTTTAAGGGGGGATTCGGTGGGTTTTAGAGTAGGGTTGGTTGTGTGGGTGGTGGGTTTTAATGTTGGGGGGGATTTGTACTTTTTTTTTTTACAGGTAAAAGAGCTGATTACTTTGGGGCAATGCCCCGCAAAATGCCCTTTTTTTTATTTTGGGGGGCTTTTTAATTTTGTTAGGGGGATTAGAGTAGGTGTAATTAGTTTAAAAATCTTGTAATTATTTTATTACTTTCTGTAATTTAGTGGGGGGGGTTTCGTACTTTAGATCATTTTATTTAATTGTAATTAATTGTATTTAATTTATTTAATTATAGTGTAGTGTTAGGTGTAATTGTAACTTAGGTTAGGTTTTATTTTACAGGGAAATTTGTCTTTATTTTAACTAGGTAGTTATTAAATAGTTAATAACTATTTAATAACTATTGTACCTAGTTAAAATAAATACAACGTTGCCTGTAAAATAAACCCTAAGATAGATACAATGTAACTATTAGTTATATTGTAGCTATCTTAGGGTTTATTTTAGCTGTAAGTATTTAGTTTTAAATAGGAATTATTTAGTGAATTGTAGTAATTTTATTTAGATTTATTGTAATTATATTTAAGTTAGGGGGCGTTAGGGTTAGGGTTAGACTTAGGTTTAGGGGTTAATAACTTTATTATAGTTCTGGCGACATTGTGGGCGGCAGATTAGGGGTTAATAAATGTAGTTAGGTTGAGGCGACATTGGGGACGGCAGGTTAGGGGTTAATAAATATAATGTAGGGTTCTGCGATGTTGGGGGCAGCAGATTAGGGGTTCATAACTATAATGTAGGGTTCGGCGATGTTGGGTGCAGCAGATTAGGGGTTAATAATATAATGTAGGTGTCGGCGATGTCGGGGGTGGCAGATTAGGGGTTAATAAGTGTAAGATTAGGGGTGTTTAGACTCGGGGTTCATGTTAGGGTGTTAGGTGTAGACATAAAATGTGTTTCCCCATAGGAATCAATGGGGCTTCGTTGAGAGCTAAACGCTGCTTTTTTGCAGGTGTTAGGTTTTTTTTCAGCCGGCTCTCCCCCATTGATTCCTATGGGGAAATAGTGCACGAGCACGTTTTAGCAACTCACCGCTAACGTAAGCAGCGCTGGTATTGAGGTGAGATGTGGAGCTAAATTTTGCTCTTCGCTCACTTTTTTGCGGTTAACGCCGGGTTTGTAAAAACCTGTAATACCAGCGCTGTCTGTAAGTGAGCGGTGAGCATAAACTGCTTGTTAGCACCGCACAGCCTCTAACGCAAAACTCGTAATTTAGGTCTTTCTCCCAAGTTAAGTTAAATGTTGTATACCGGAGAGCTTCATTACTTTCTATGGAAGGCAACTTAACTTCCAGGTTCTGCCCTTTTTCTTAGAAAATTCAACGAGTTCAGTCCCTGTGAATTCTGCACTATGATTTTTCTCCAAACTAGAGAATGTTTGATTATTTGGCCTATAGAAAGTAAAAAAGCTTAGTCATAATTTGTAAAATGACAATCCTAAAAAAACTGCTGTATACAAAATAAAATACAAGATAGAAAGTGCAAAGATTAATTGTAATAAAATTTAATCTGAAGTGTAAACTAATATAAAACAGAAAGCACCACGTCTAAATGCAGCAGAACTATCATGCAGTGCTAATGTTTGATTATTTGGCCTATAGAAAATAATGAAGCGTTCTTGGAAACTGAAGCTGACAGATTTTCAGTTTTATTTTTGAATAGAAGAAATGCAAAGTGCAATGTAATTTGTAAAAGATACACATAAATATACAAAGTATGATCCTTCCTTGTTAAAGTTACACAGAAACTGTGAAAGCATAATCATAATTTGTAAAATGGCAATCCTAAATACACTGCTGTATACAAAATAAAATACAAGATAGAAAGTGCAAAGAATAAATGTAATAAAATTTCATCTGAAGTGTAAACTGATATAAAACAGAAAGCACAAAGTGTAAATGCAGCAGAACTATCATGCAGTTTGATATTTAAAGAATTTTTAAGAATTTCACTAGTGATCTTGCAGTGCTGGACGATCATTTTAGATCATCTGACCTGAGCGGAGAGGTTTAGATCATCAGGCTCTTGGTGAGAGTGCACACGGGGGTCTGGTGTATGGGACCACCTGCTAGGCAGAATGGACATGGGGTGCAAACTATGTTGCTGTAGGAACCTGCTTGAGCTCATCCAGAGTATCAGAAGACAAGGTAAATAAATATGCACATAAACTAATTCTAAGCCACATTTTATTTATTTTTTTGCATTTGCTCCTATAATTTGTTCTTCTTTTTCTTGTGGAATTGCTCCTTCAATGTGTTCCTCTTTGCTTCTAGTGCAAAACCCCAGACATTTAACCTCTGTGATCTGAAAATGTATTTACTTTTTTTTGTTACTTTTGAATGAATTGTAAAAACTTGCAGTGCAACTTAAAATACATATATTTGTTTTTCTCTGCATGCATATCATTCTGTTTACTTATGTGATTGGTGTGCTGAGCCCTCTAGTCATATATTTGTATTTGTAAATGTGTGTGTGTGCGTTTGTGGTGTGTGTGTGCGTGTGGTGTGTGGGTGAGAGTGTATGCGTGGGTGGGTGTGTGTGTGTGTGGTGTGTGAGAGTGTGTGGGTGGGTGTGTGTGAGGGTGTGCAGGTGTTAGGGTGTGCGTGTGAGGGTGTGTGTGGGAGGATGTGGGAGTGTACAGCTATTCTTTATTTTAAAGTATGGATAGCAACTATTTTATCTTAAAAATAGATTATACATTTTCTCATGCCTGTATATGTTAAAAGATTTTAAAAAATTTTACCACCTCATCAACATTTATGAGGTGTCCTGAATTTAGGTCTGAGGTGTCCTGAATTTGGGTCTTGGAAATATGGTCTATTGAACAGCCAATAGGATTTCAGTAGCTCTCATCCTATTGGCTGTTTTGAACAGCTAATAGGATTTTAGAAGCTCTCATCCTATTGGCTGGTTTGAATTTGAATAATCAAATCAGGCAATAGGAATGCAAGCTACGCCATTTTGAAATGGCTACCTTGCATTGAAGCTTCAGTGTACGGCGGGGACCGTATGAAGAGGACGCTCCACGCTGGATGTCTTCGCCGCTCCGCGTCGCTGGGATGAAGATAGAAGACACCCCCGCAATGGATTAAGATGTCGCCGCATTGATGAAGACTTCTCGCTGCCTGGATGAAGACTTTTCCCTGCCTGGATGTCCGGACTTCAGCAACCATGAGCAGATATTCTCGGGTAAGTGTTAGGTATTTTTTTTATTTTGGGGGGTGTTTTTTTTCAGATCAGGGTTTGGGCTTTTGAAAAAGAGCTAAATGCCCTTTTAAGGGCAATGAAAAAGAGCTGAATGCCTTTTCAAGGGCAATGCCCATACAAATGCCCATTTAGGGGCAATGGGTAGCTTAGGTTTTTTTTTAGAGTTAGGTTTTTTTTTATTTTGGGGGGTTGGTTGGGTGGTGGGCTTTACTGTTGGGGGGACTTTGGGTTTTTTTACAGGTAAAAGAGCTGTTTAACGTAGGGCAATGCCCTACAAAAGGCCCTTTTAAGGGCTACTGGTAGTTTATTGTAGGCTAGGGGGTGTTTTTATTTTGGGGAGGCTTTTTTATTTTTATAGGGCTATTAGATTAGGTGTAATTGTTTTTATTTTTGAAAATTTCGTTTATTATTTTTTGTAAGCTTAGTGTTTTTAGTTTTTCGTAATATAGTGTTTATTATTTTTTGTAATTTTAGATTTTTTAATTTTTCTCGTAGTGTTAGATTTTTCTAAATTTGTAATATAGATTTTTTTAATTGGTAGTATTTTTTATTTTATTAGAATAGTAAGGTTAGATTAATTTATAGTTTAATGTTAGGTTTATTTTTATTTCACATGTAAGTTTTTATTTATTTAAATATAGTTAATTTAAAGTTAGGGGGTGTTAGGTTTAGGGGTTAATAGTTTAATCTAGTGTTATGTGATGTGGGGGGCGGCAGTTTAGGGGTTAATAGGTTTATTTCGTTGCGGAGATGTGGGAGGCTGGAGGTTTAGGGGTTGATAACTTTATTATAGTAAAAAAGGTAGAGCGGAAACCGGATCCAAAGATAAAAGTTCAAGCTTTATTCAGCCAACATTAAAAACAGAATGGCAAGTGCTTACAGGAACAAAACGAAAATAGGCACAGGGGCTGACATAGGAGCTCTTACGCGTTTCGGCTGTGGGCCGTAATCAAAGATCCATGACTGAATAAAGTTTGAACTTTTATCTTTGGATCCGGTTTCCGCTCTACCTTTTTTGCTGTATATCTAATTAAGGAGTTGGTGTCTCCTTCACTTGGAAACACGGATCGCATTTAAAAAGCACGCCGGCAGGTGAAGTTTGACACACATCAAGATACACCCCAACAGACAAGCCTCCAAGTAGATTGGATGAATCAATGATCGGGTTTTGAACGGGCCAATCAGAACTGTTAGTTCCGACAGCAACAGGTGTGACGAGTAGCATGCCGTGGAGGCGCGGTCACAGCTGCAGAGGAGACGTCTCGCTCTTTACAGTGCCGAGCAACCATATTCCATTCGGTAGGAGCAGTTACACACTGTGATCCGGTGGAAATCCATCAGATGTTGGAAGACGAGAAGGAGGGGTGAGTGAGTTCAAAGTCCCACATACTTGTTTTGAGCACGTTACCGCTGTGAGCTAAGACGCTGATATATATTAGAAAGTAGTTGGAGTGATACACAGAAAGTGTTTGCTTTGTTTCTGTGGAACTTTATTATAGTGTCTGCGATTTCGGGGAGTGGCGGAATAGGAGTTAATAGCTTTATTATAGTGTTGGCAATGTCGGGGAGCAGCGGAATAGGGGTTAATAGCTGTATTATAGTGTTGGCGATGCGGGGAGCAGTGGAGTAGGGGTTAATAACTTTATTATAGTGGCAGTGATGTCGGGGAGCGGCGGAATAGGGGTTAATAATTTTTTTAGTGTTGGCCATGTCGGGAGTGGCAGATTAGGGGTTAATGTTTGAGTGCCGTTGCGTTACAGGCTAAAATTCTTGCGGTATAGCTATATGACATGACTCGCAATAGCTGGGTTACTGCTTTTACGCTGAAATTGCCATTTTTTCAGCATTAAAAGCCGTAAAGCAAAACTCGTAATCTAGGTGTATGTGAAGAACATAGGTATGTAAAATATGTGTAGAGCGGATCAGGGGTTTGCGATTTATGTCAGGTGAACGCACACAAATAATTGATAACTTCGATGCGCGTTATTGAAATACTAAATATTAAAGAATTTTAATAATAATTATTAAAAAATATTATACATACTTTAAAAAATATAGATATATTCTATAATTTTATTTAGAATATTCTACGCTGCATCAGATCAAATCAGATATATTAATAAAATCAAAAGAGAGACATTACTTTATTCCTTTGGACAAATGCAGGGTCTGGATATGCAGACACTTTGATAAAGCAGACAAACGTTCAATAATTTGAACCAACTTTAGTGACTAATTTATATGGCCAAAAAAATAGTTTTTCCAACTCCATTAGGGTAGTCTAAGCAACACTGGTTATATGTGTAGTGTATTATTTCAGCTTTCTGCACTGTGCAAGCACAGTGATATCTGGAATATAACCGGCAACAGCAAAGGAAATCAAGTAAAACATATTACAAGACACTTTTCAAAGGGGGTATTCCTAGACTGCTTTAGTGTGCAACCCCCTGTATTTTAAAGCACTTCTTTAGCACTGCTGGTATAAAAAAACATGTCTCTTGAGTTACATTCTTGAAGGAAAAAGCAATATAAGCTAATTAGGGTTAAAGAGTGCTAAACATACTCAGGTATGCTACTGAGATATTAACCCCTTAATGACCGGACCATTTTTCAATTTTCTTACCCTTAATGACAATGGCTATTTTTACATTTCTGCAGTGTTTGCGTTTAGCTGTAATTTTCCTCTTACTCGTTTACTGTACCCACACATATTATATACCGTTTTTCTCGTCATTAAATGGACTTTCTAAAGATACCATTATTTTCATCATATCTTATAATTTACTAAAAAAAAATGATAAAATATGAGGAAAAAATGGAAAAAAACACACTTTTTCTAACTTTGACCCCCAAAATCTGTTACACATCTACAATCACCAAAAAACACCCATGCTAAATAGTTTCTAAATTTTGTCCTGAGTTTAGAAATACCCAATGTTTACATGTTCTTTGCTTTTTTTGCAATTTATAGGGCAATAAATACAAGTAGCACTTTGCTATTTCCAAACCACTTTTTTTCAAAATTAGCGCTAGTTACATTAGAACACTGATATCTGTCAGGAATCCCTGAATATCCCTTGATATGTATATATTTTTTTTTTAGAAGACATCCCAAAGTATTGATCTAGGCCCATTTTGGTATATTTCATGCCACCATTTCACCGCCAAATGCGACAAAAAAAAAAAAAAAGTTCACTTTTTCACAAATTTTGTCACAAACTTTAGGTTTCCCACTGAAATTATTTACAAACAGCTTCTGCAATTATGGCACAAATGGTTGTAAATGCTTCTCTGGGATCCCCTTTTTCAGAAATAACAGACTTATATGGCTTTGTGGTTGCTTTTTGGTAATTAGAAGGCCGCTAAATGCCGCTGCGCACCACACGTGTTTTATGCCCAGGAGTGAAGGGGTTAATTAGGGAGCTTGTAGGGAGCTTGTAGGGTTAATTTTAGCTTTAGTGTAGTGTAGTAGACAACCCCAAGTATTGATCTAGGCCCATTTTGGTATATTTTATGCCACCATTTCACCGCCAAATGCGAGCAAATAAAAAAAAAAAACTTTACATTTTTCACAATTTTAGGTTTCTCACTGAAATTATTTACAAACAGCTTGTGCAATTATGGCAGAAATTGTTGTAAAAGCTTCTCTGGGATCCCTTTTGTTCAGAAATAGCAGATTTATATGGCTTTGGCATTGCTTTTTGGTAATTAGAAGGCCGCTAAATGCTGCTGCGCACCACACGTGAATTATGCCCAGCAGTGAAGGGGTTAAATTAGGTAGCTTGTAGGGAGCTTGCAGGGTTAATTTTAGAGATCAGCCTCCCACCTGACACATTCCACCCCCTGATCCCTCCCAAACAGCTCTCTTCCCTCCCCCACCCCACAATTGTTACCGCCATCTTAAGTACTGGCAGAAAGTCTGCCAGTACTAAATAAAAGAGTTTTTTTTTTTTTTTTTTAAATAAAAATTATAAAATATTTTAGTTGTGATGGACCCCTGCCTTAGCACCAACCTCCCTGATCCCCCCCCTCCAGCTCTCTAACCCTCTCCCCTACCTAATTACCGCCATCTTGGGTACTGGCAGCTGTCTGCCAGTACCCAGTTTGGTCCCACAAACCAAACTTATTTTAATTGTATTTATTTTTTTATTTGTGTTTAATTATTTCTGTAGTGTAGCAGCCCCCCCCACAATACCCCCACCCCCTCCCCCTCACAGATCCTTTTAAATATAAAAAAAAAAAAAAAAAACTTTTTTTCCCCTTACTTTTTCATTGGTGTCAGTGTGGCTAATGTGCGCATGTGCACGTGCACGCGCCCACGTGCACGCGCGCCCACATGCACACGCGCGCATCGTGCATGCGCACGCGCATCGTGCACGCGCGCGCACACGCTCCCTCCTCCCACCGGTCAAAGGCACCATCGGCACCATCACTACCGGTGCAGAGAGGGCCACAGAGTGGCTCTCTCTGCATCGGAGTCTTGTAAAGGGGTATTGCAGGATGCCTCCATATCGAGGCATCACTGCAATACCCTCAGAGCTGCTGGAAGTGATTGTGATCACTTCCAGCACTCTGTTAGACAACTGACGTACCAGGTACGTCCATTGTCATTAACTGCTTGTTAATGCATGACGTACCTGGTACGTCAGTTGTCATTAAGGGGTTAAAGGGACATAAAACCCCAAAAAAATCTTTCATAATTAAGCTAGAACATAAAATTTTAAACAAGTTTCTAATTTACTTCTATTATCAAAATGAATTACGTTAGTTATTGGAAATTATTCACTGCCCTGCAACAGATCTGCATGCATAATAAATAATAATAAGTATTTAAAACCTGTCATTTTGTTAACAAAATGTAATTCCTAGGACACACCCCTTGAAAAGCCTATTGGATGTTGTTTACGTTACTACCTTTACTGTGGCCAATTAGAGGCATATAGAAATGTGTTTCTGCACATATCAACCAATCACTATGCAGCATGCAGGATCATCAGGGCTCTGCATTCAATGGC